>NC_132913.1:18808426-19111456 GCF_047675955.1 Chlorocebus sabaeus
TAAGTCAAAAGAACAAAGCTGGAGGCATCACGCTACCTGACTTCAAACTATACTACAAGGCTACAGTAACCAAAACAGCATGGTACTGGTACCAAAACAGAGATATAGACCAATGGAACAGAACAGAGTCCTCAGAAATAATACCACACATCTACAGCCATCTGATCTTTGACAAACCTGAGAGAAACAAGAAATGGGGAAAGGATTCCCTATTTAATAAATGGTGCTGGGAAAATTGGCTAGCCATAAGTAGAAAGCTGAAACTGGATCCTTTCCTTACTCCTTATACGAAAATTAATTCAAGATGGATTAGAGACTTAAATGTTAGACCTAATACCATAAAAATCCTAGAGGAAAACCTAGGTAGTACCATTCAGGACATAGGCATGGGCAAAGACTTCATGTCTAAAACACCAAAAGCAACGGCAGCAAAAGCCAAAATTGACAAATGGGATCTCATTAAACTAAAGAGCTTCTGCACAGCAAAAGAAACTACCATCAGAGTGAGCAGGCAACCGACAGAATGGGAGAACATTTTTGCAATCTACTCATCTGACAAAGGGCTAATATCCAGAACCTACAAAGAACTCAAACAAATTTACAAGAAAAAAACAAACAACCCCATCCAAAAGTGGGCAAAGGATATGAACAGACATTTCTCAAAAGAAGACATTCATACAGCCAACAGACACATGAAAAAATGCTCATCATCACTGGCCATCAGAGAAATGCAAATCAAAACCACAATGAGATACCATCTCACACCAGTTAGAATGGCGATCATTCAAAAGTCAGGAAACAACAGGTGCTGGAGAGGATGTGGAGAAATAGGAACACTTTTACACTGTTGGTGGGATTGTAAACTAGTTCAACCATTATGGAAAACAGTATGGCGATTCCTCAAGGATCTAGAACTAGATGTACCATATGACCCAGCCATCCCATTACTGGGTATATACCCAAAGGATTATAAATTACGCTGCTATAAAGACACATGCACACGTATGTTTATTGCAGCACTATTCACAATAGCAAAGACTTGGAATCAACCCAAATGTCCATCAGTGACAGATTGGATTAAGAAAATGTGGCACATATATACCATGGAATACTATGCAGCCATAAAAAAGGATGAGTTTGTGTCCTTTGTAGGGACATGGATGCAGCTGGAAACCATCATTCTTAGCAAACTATCACAAGAACAGAAAACCAAACACCGCATGTTCTCACTCATAGGTGGGAACTGAACAATGAGATCACTTGGACTCGGGAAGGGGAACATCACACACCGGGGCCTATCATGGGGAGGGGGAAGGGGGGAGGGATTGCATTGGGAGTTATACCTGATGTAAATGACGAGTTGATGGGTGCAGCACACCAACATGGCACAAGTATACATATGTAACAAACCTGCACGTTGTGCACATGTACCCTACAACTTAAAGTACAATAATAATAAATAAATTAAAAAAAAAAAAAAGAAAATAAAACTTGTAACAAATTTTGTTTCATTGTCATCAAAAAGTAAAAAATATTGAGGGTTCAGGAGCTCTATGCCAACAACTATCAAATATTGCTGAGAAATACTAAGAAAGACCTAAATGAAAAGAGATTTACATCATATTTGTGGATTAAAAGATTCAATATTTTAGGATATCACTTCTGCCCACATTGATATAGAGACTCAATGCTGTTATTAAAAAGTCACTATAGGTAGTGTGAGGAAATTGACAAGCTGACTCCAATATTGACATGGAAATTAAAGGGACCTAGAACAGCAAAAATACCTTGGAAAAGAACAAAGTTCTTTTTAAAAATCTTATTACACAATCAACATAATCAAATAGTGTGGTATTTGCAAAGCACAAACAAATAGATAGAAATATTCTCAGAGAAGTTAGAGTCCAGGTATTGACTTGTACAAATAGAGGCAAAGGGTTTTCAACAAAAGCACCAAGAAATTCAATAAAAGAGGTAAATTCATTTCAAAAAATGATACAAATGTGAATATCTACATTTCAAAAAATACAACTTTACCCCTAAACACACATCAGAGATAAAAATAAAGCCCCAACAGATCATGGACCTAAAACATAAAATCTAAAACTATAAAACTTGTAGAAGAAAAGACAAAACAATATTTTTTGTAAACATAAGGTAGGCAAATGTTCTTAGAATACAGAAAGCATAAACTAGAAAAATAAATAGAGTTTTAACACTAGACTGCTTCTGCTCACCTAAAGACACCATTATTTAAAATAAATATGCTAACCAAAGAATGTGGGAAAAATTGCAACACATATTTTGACAAGAGACTTATATTCAAAATATGTAACGAACTCATACAACTCAATGATTTCTTTAAAAACCAGTCACCTCCCTCAAATAGGCAAAAGAATTTAACAAATACATAAATGGACAATAAGTACTCAACATCTTTTATCATCAAGGTAATGCAAATTAACGTATGAGATATAAATACATATCAATTACATTGGCTAAAAATAAAACTGACTATTTCAAATGTTAACAAGAATATCAATCAACCAAATCTCTCATGTATTTCTAGTGGAAATCTAAAGTGGAACAGCTACTTTGAGAAACAGAATGGTTCATTATTTTAAAGTTAAACATATACCATAATACTAGCAATTTCACTCCTAGGTATTTATCAAAGAGAAATAAAAATATATGCCCATAATAATGACTTGCACATGAATGTTCACAGTAACTTAATTCATACCAGCCCAAAATTGGAAACCACCCAAATGTATAATAAAAGTGTGTATATTTATACAATGAACTGCTAATCAGCAACTAAAGGAAGGAACTACTTACTAATTTATGTAATGGCATGAATGAATTTCAACAACGTTATGCTGTGTGGAAGAATTATGACACAAAAAAAGCATATAGTCCAGATTTCATTCATATGAAACCCAAGACCCAGTAGAACTAATTTGACCCATTCAATGCATTTCCTATGAAATCGCAGTTGGCTTTTTCTTTTCTTTTCTTTTTTTTTTTTTTTTTTTTAGAAATGAACAAGCTGACGCTAAAACTGATATGTAAACGCAAATGCAAAGGGCTTAGAATAGCGAAAAATCTTTAAAGACAGGAAAAAGAGAACACACACTTCTCAATTTTCTTAAAACTTACTACATAGTAGTACTTGTGTTACTTGATTACTAAAGTAACTTAGATAGTTTGTTACTGGCACACAGATAGACTAACAGATCAATGTAATAGAATTCAAAGTTCAGAAACAAACCTTCACGTTCACGTCAATTGATTTTCAAAAAGAGCACCAAAGCAATTCAATAAAGAAAAAATATTCTTTTCAACAAATGGTGCTAGGACAATTAGACAGCCACATGCAAAAGAGGTTGGACCCCTTCCTCAAGTCACACACAGAAAAATAATTCAAAAGAGACCACAGACTTCAATGTAAAGAAGGGCTAAAACTACAAAACTCTTACAGGAAAATCCTTTATGACTCCACCGTAAAGACTTCTTAGATATGATACTAGAAGTAAAAGCAACAAAAGAAAAACCAAATTGGAATTCTTCAAAATTCAAAACATTCATGTTTTAAAGGACACTATCAAGAAAGCCAAAAGAATACCTACAGAATGGGAGAACATACTTGCAAATCATTTCTCATAATAGACTGATATGTTTAAAAAAACAATGCACAAGAATTTCATAGCAGCCTTATTCATAATATGCCACACTGCAAACAGCCCAAATATCTGTCAAAAGTAAAGTGGATAAACAAATTTTAGTGTATTCATAAAGGAACATACCACTTGGCTATTTTTTATTTGTTTGTTGTTGTTGTTGTTGTTTTTTGAGGCGGAGTCTCGCTCTGTCGCCCAGGCTGGAGTGCAGTGGCGGTATCTCGGCTCACTGCAAGCTCCGCCTCCCGGGTTCATGCCATTCTCCTGCCTCAGCCTCCTGAGTAGCTGGGACTACAGGCACCCACCACCACGCCTGGCTAATTTTTTGTATTTTTAGTAGAGACGGGGTTTCACCATGTTAGCCAGGATGGTCTCGATCTCCTGACCTCATGATCCACCCGCCTTGGCCTCCCAAAGTGCTGGGATTACAGCTGTGAGCCACCGTGCCCAGTCAGCTATTTTTTAAAACCCAAGATACAGTTGTCCCAGCTTATCCACAGGGAATATGTTCCAGGACCCTGAAACCATGTGTAGTACCAAACCCTATTTATATATACTATTTATATATACTATTTTTTCTTACAATACACATGTACTTATGATAAAGTTTAGTTTCTAAATTGTGCACCGTGAGAGATTAATAACAATAATAAAATAGAATCATTATAACAATATCCAAGAGTAAAAGTAAAATAGGTGTTCCTTGGAAACAAGCACTGAGATACCACGATAGTTGATCTGATAACTGAGCTGGCTATTAAGTGACTAACAGGCAGTGGCGTCTACAGCGTGAATCTGCTGGACATAAGAATGACTCACATCGTCAGACCGCACAAGATGCCATTTGATTTCATCATGTTACACAGCAGGGCACACAATTTATAACTTATGATTTACTTCCGGGGTGTTCTACTCAGTATTTTCAGACCACAGCTAGCCACAGATAACGGAAATGGCAGCTACTGAAGCCTTAGATAAAAGAGGACTGACTACTGTACCAAGACACACAAAATATAGTTGAACCTCAAAAACATTAGGTTGAAGCAAAGAAGCCAGACACAAAAGAGTATACACTGTAAACATTTACATAAAGTTCGAAAACAGGCAAGACCGATACATACATTACATAAAGTATATCAATGATTGTTTCTGCAGGGGTGCGTGTGTGGCTGACAAGAGTTAAAAGAGAATTTATTGTGGTGACAAAAATATTCTATACCTGGATCAGGGTGTTGTTTCACAAGTCGATCTAAACTCATCAAATTAGACAATGAAGACATGCATTTCACCACATGTAACTTTTACAATTTCCTAAAGTACAATGGAAAGAAAGTATCATGCTTCATGGTGTCCTACACTTCTCTGCCTCATTTCAAAAGCAACACAGAGACATAGAAGGCCATCCCAGCCACCAGAGGAATTGGAGATTCTGTGCTTAAGAAAGTTGTCTTCTAAAAGTCTTCCCTTGTTTGAAAACGGAACAAACCAGGATAAAATCTCCATGTTTCCTGGCAGAATGCTATCTCTGCCTCCAGTATCTGATTTGGAATAAAAGAAGGGAGGAATTTACCTAAATCTGAGTGTAGGCAGTCCTGGAGTCAGCAGGGGTTACCTGGAGGGGAGCGTGCTATACAGAAAGAATACGATCTTTGGGAATAGTATTTTTTCTTGAAAGAATCCTAGGAAAATCTAAAGGTTTCAAACTGTTCCAACTTTTGAAAGACAGTTTAAAGTTGGACTAAATCCGCTATAAAATCCACAGCATTATTCTGAAGATTTTTCTGCAAATTCCTAAAATTTTATCTCTTTACAAGTGTTTTATCTGTTGGAATAAAAAAGAGGGTGTTTAATTTATTAACTTGGTTTTATGTAACCTTTTGCTCAACAGAAGTTATTGCTTTTTACAATGTCTATTCTCTATCTTTTACCTTCACAGTTTATAACCCTAGTGTCATGCTTAGACATGCCTTCACTATACCCAGATCATAAAAATGAAAAAACATATTCTCTAAAATTTCCCCTGGGAAAGCTAATATTTTTTTCTACTTTCTCATGTCTTCTTTTCTGATGGTATTATGGTTTTATTTTTAATTTCAGCATTTTTATTTAAATTCACTATCAGATTGATACTGATAAAATATTTTAAATACTCACAAAATGAGACATCAGTTAACACCATTCAGATTTCACAGTTTTTAAACATTTTTAGGATATCTGCTTCATCAAAACATTAAATAAATGGATATAACTGAAGACTCCTCCCTCATCAGAGGTATCCAAATTTGGTACGTGTTATTTCCATACATGTTACATTTTTCTCTTATGTTGTTTTTGACATCTGCCATGTCCACACACACAGATCGACTTCATTTTAACTGCTGGATATTATTCACTGTTTGAAGAAATCAGTTTATTCATTTGTCCTCGTGAGGGGCCTTGAAATTGTTTTGACTCTTTCATTTTTAGAAACAGTGCTAAAGAGTAAATATTTATATAAGCCACTTTTTGCATATATACAGTTAGTGATTTTCTAGGACAGAAACATATAAGTGGAATTGCTGGGTCACAGGTTGTGTTTTGGCTTCAACTTTACTGGGTAACAGAAATTAAAACTCCCACTAGAATTTCCATTTCTACATATGCTTGCCTACTGATGTTTTCAGACTTCTAAAGGTTTCCCAAATAAATGGGCATGGGGTGCTAACCCAGTGATGTTTTGATTTACAATGTGCATTTTTCTGAAAGAGAAATTTCAAAATTTATTGGTCATGATACTTTCCTACCAGCTAGCTTTGCACATTTTACTTTTATAAGTCTTTTATTTATCCAAAATGTACTTTTGCCCATGGTGTTTGGTAGCGATGAAATGGTATCATTTACTATATAAATTGTCACAGCAAGCCAGGCGTGGTGGCCCACACCTGTAATTCTACCACTTTGAGAGGCCGAGGCAGGTGGATCCCTTGAGTCAAGGCAGGTGGAACCCTTGAGCCAAGTAGTTCTAGACCAGCCTGGGCAACATGGTAAAATGTTATCTCTACAAAAAAATTTAAAAAATAGCCAGGCATGGTGGTGTGTGCCTTTAGTACCAGCTACTTGGGAGGGTGAGGTAGATGAGTCGCTTGAGCCCAGCAGGCAGAAGTTGCAATGAGCCAGGTTGTGCCACTGCACTCCAGTCTGGGTGACATAGCCAGACTCTGAAATTAGATAGATAGATAGATAGATAGAGATAGATAGATAGATAGATAGATAGATAGATAGATAGATAGATAGATGGATGGATAGATAGATAGATAAAAATTGTCACAGCAGCCTTTTAAAATTGTCCATTTTATTCTTACTAAATTGTAATTCTACTTCCATTATATATTCCTATATATGAGTGGGTCTACTTCAAGGCTTTTCATTCTGTTCTCTAGCTTATTTGAATATCTTTGTCCCGACATCACACTAATTTGCTTTATCTTCAAAAAAATATTCAAGTGTAGGGGACACCAAATCCTCCCATTATCTTTCTTTAAAAACATGTCGTATGTATTTAAACTTGTATATTTTCATAGTAATATTTGTATTAGCTCGCCAAATGCTGTGAAAACCTTCTTGGGATTCTCATTAAGATTATACTGAAAGCATAAATCATTTGGGGGTAAGGTGATATCTTTATGGTATTCCATCTTCCTTTCCATGAATATGCCATACATATATCTCTTTTTATATCCATTAATAATTTTCTCCATCAATATCTCATACATTTCTTTTTAGATTTATTCCTATACACCTTTTTTTACTATTTTAAATATTATAGCTTAAAACTATATTTTCTAAGGGCCGATGACTGATATGTAGGAATTCTATTAATTCATTTTATATACAGCAATCTTCTAAATTTTGACTAAAGATTCCTTTAGATTTTCTACTTAGAAATCATTACTTGAAAATAATTTAAACTATGCTTTTTGCTCAGCTCTTATACTAACTTTCTTACTTCAGTAGCTAGGACCAGAAGTACAACAATAAAATGAGGCAGTGACAGAAGTCATTCTAGTCTGGTTATGGTTTTTAAAAGGAACATTTCTAACATTTCATCATTAAGTACAATGTTTACTAAAGATTCTTAGTGGAGACATCCTTTATCAATTTAAGGAAATTTCCTTTTTTAAAATTATAAACTAGTATTAGATTTTATCAAATATTTTATACTATGTGTATTGAGATTTGTTTTCTCCTTTAACCTTCTATTACTACTGTCAATTATATTAATGATTTTTCCAATGTTAGGCAGTCATTGTTAGAAAGCCCGTGTGTGTCATTGCATTCCTGGAATAAATACCGTTTTAAATAAGCCTTATGAATGTGGGCTGGTACACAGCACCCAGATCTTGGTTTCAAGTAACTCTGTCCATTAGCAGGAACCAGGTGACCTTGGAAAAATTGCTGATTCTAAGACAGGCGTAAGAAGTACCCAAGATAAGCCTGGAGCATCTTACAGTGCCAGAAAAAAAGAAAAAGTGCTAAGAAAAAAAACAAGTTAAAACAACAATGACAACAACAACAGAAAAAAACAAGTTGAGCATTTCAGAGAAACCAAAAGCTAGGATAATTAGAGCCAAAAATAAAGTAGTACTGCTTTACAATGCAAAGTATAAAATAAATATTAATTCAGTCATATAAATAAATGATTGAGTAAATAATAAGAAAGAAGAGACAAATGTCCCATACAGAAGAATTCAAAATAAGTTCTGTAGATATTCCACCCTCAAGGAGGTGGAGCATATTTCCCCAGTCCAAAAGTATGTGCTACACCTAGTGACTTCCTCCCAAAGAGTACAGGAGAGAAAGGGTGGTGGGGAGGCAAAGAGTAACTTTACAGTGGAGAAATCTGACAAACACTTCTTCAGCCAAATGATCAAGATTCATCTCAACAGTGACAAGCTGGGCCAGGCGCAGTGGCTCACGCCTGCAATCCCACTCTTTAAGCGGCCAAGGCAGGTGGATCACTTGAGCCCAGGCGTTTGAGACCAGCCTGGACAATGTGGCAAGATCCTGTCTGTACAAAAATTACAAAACTTATCTGGGCATGGTGGCATGCACCTGTAGTCCCAGTTACTCAGGAGGCTGAGGTAGTAGAAACTCTTAAGCCCGGGAGGAGAGGTTGCAGAGAGCTGACATTGCACCAATGCACTCCAGCCTGGGCAACAGAGCGAGACCCTATCTCAAAACAAAATATCAGAGACAAGTCATGTTGATAATACATACTTTTGATATGGTGTGATAAAAAATGGCTATTTAACTCATGGTTTACTTCCCAAAAATACACCCAAATCTAATTGTTAGAAAAACATCAGACAAGTCCCAATGAGACAAATGCCACAAAAACCTAACCAGTACTTCTTAAATCTACCAAGTTATCAAAAACAAGGAAAGCCTGAGAAACTGTCAAAACCAAGAGAAGCTTTAGGAGTATGATAAGTAAATGTAATGTGTTTCTTGGATTGGATCCTGGAGCAGAAAAAGGACATTAGTTAAAACCACAGAAATCTGGATAAAGCATACACTTCATTAATAGTGTATCAATATTAGTTCTTCAGCTGTGACAAGTATACCATGCTAATGTAAAGTATTCATAATAGAGAAAATTGGGTACAAGATACACGTAAACACTCTAGACTATATTTGCAATTTTTCTGTAACAAAAAGTGTTTATTTTTAAAAAGTGAGTTGAGGATCTCATTTTCTATTTTCAGGACTAGCTTATGTAACAGAACTTTCAATGGAAACGTAGAAGCAGTCACGTAATTGACATAGGTTGATATGAGCATGTGTAATGTGGTAAGGGTAGTAATAAAAGCTGTACTGTTCATTAAATGATGTTGAAAAATCAGCTATTAATTGGGGAACACATTTCTCTCTACTTCATGCCCAATTAATTCCAACTGAAATTTGCCAAAATTTACATTTAAAAAGACTATAAAAGTTCTAGGAGATAATGAGAATGAACACCTTCATACTCTTGGGGTAGGATGGACCATTTTTATACATACCAATATTTAAGACAACACTGAAGTGTTAAGGATGGAAGAGGCCTCTCAGTAAACTGAGCCAGTGATATTTCAGCACAAGCTGAAACAACCTCCCAGAATGAACAGAAACATCATCTCAGAGAGTTTGTAAAAAATACTGAACAGTAAGTATGAAAAACAGTGGTGGCACTTATTTCCTGGAAGAGGAAACTAAGAACAAAGACAACAAATATAAAACATCTAGTATGCTGAAGAAAGTTTCCAAAAATAAAGATCTGAGTTAACAGAACAAAAAAGCAAAATTGATTAAACAAACAAACAAACAAACAAACAAACACAGTGAAGTAACATGTCCAAATTAACAGTACTTAGGTAACTACTAGCAGGGATGGACTTTGGATCCAGGCCGGTCTCACTTTCAAACTCGCATTACTTCTACCTATGTACTCAATTAGATGACTAAAAAGTCATCTTCTTTTTAGAAGAAAATGCAGTGTGGTACCCTGTACTGGATCCTAGATCAGAAAAGGAGCATTGCTAGAAAAACTGCTCTAATAAAATCTCAAGTTTTATTAATAGTAGTATACCAATGCCAATCTCTTAGTTTTGACAATTACACCATAATTATGTAAGATGTTTAACATTAGGGGAAACTGGGTAAAGGGTAGGCAGGTGTGTAACTTTTCTGTAAATCTAAAATTATTTCAAAATTAAAAGCTTATTAAAAAATAAAAGAAATCTCAGCCAGGCGTGGTGGCTTACACCTGTAATCCCAGCACTTTGGGAGGTCAAGGCGGGATTACCTGAGGTCAGGAGTTCGAGACCAGCCTGGCCAACATGGTGAAACCCCATCTCTACTAAAAATACAAAAATTAGCTGGGCGTGGTGGTGAGTGCTTATAATCTCAGCTCCTTTGGAGGCTGAGGCAAGAGCATCGCTTCAACCAAGGAGGCAGAGGTTGCAGTCAGCCAAGACCATGCCACTGCACTACATAGCCTCAGCGACAAGAGCAAAACTCCATCTCAAAAATAAATAATATAATATAATATAATGTAAAATAAATCTCTCAAAATGCTGCCTTGGGATTATCTTAAAACTTGTGAGTGTAGAGATTTATTGCATAAAACCAAATTTTAAAGAGGGCATGGTTTGTATTGAAGATTTTGATTATAACAGGTTTGTTGATGACTTTAAAAATAAATATCAGCCTCAATTTTATTACATAGCTTTCCTGTAAAGATTGCTTATATAATTTCTTCTATACCACTTTTCCTTTCATGTAAATAAAAATATTAAAAAACTATAAACAGTAGTCTCTAAATACATATGGTGATCTATTGTGATGAACTATTTTCCATTTCTGCTATAGACGTAACAAAAGTTCTGTGAAACAAACCTTGTAACAGCAATAATTAAATTTAAAGGATTAATAGAATAGCCTGATTTTTTAGGAGCTGTCAGATACTGAAAGAATCAGGACTTCAGAAATAAATGAATTCTAGGAGCAGAAAAGCTGAAGCATATAATTAAATAGAAAACTCAGAGGAGTTTGACTATGTAAAAGGAACAGGGAGAAAAAGTCACTGAGAAAGAGGGAGAAAAACTAAAATAAAGAAATTAATGAAAGTCAGGGCTTATGGTGTCTCCAAGGAATTGAAATGTGACAAATCATGGAATGGGAAGGGAGATGGTAAGAATATGAATAGTACTAAGTTCAATCACTTAATACTTAGGCCTTGTTAGAAGCCTTCCAATGGTTCCCATCTCTCAAAGCATGAGTCAGGGATCCATTGAGACCTTGAGGGTGCACCCATTCCCTCTACTCTCCCTACCCCCCACCCCCATCACTTTTTGCTTTCTCTTTTACTCCTCACCTTCTCCTCTCACTCCTTTCAGGCCAGCCCTGCCAGCATGCAGTTCCCCTGGCACTCCAGGCCTTTGCATTTGCTGATATCCCTGCTATAATGCCCCTCCCCCAGACATCTTCATGGTAAAAACTCCTTCACCTCCTTCAGGTTTTGCTCAGATATTAACTTTTCAGTGATTTTCTACTAGGCATGTTCTAATTTATTTATTTATTTATTTAGAGACAGGGTTTTGCTCTGTCGCCCAGGCTAGAATACAGCAGTATGATCATGGCTCACTGCAACCTCTGTCTCTTGGGTTCAAATGATCCTCTTGCATCAGCCTCCCAAGTAGATGGGATCACAGGCATGCACCACCACACATGGCTACTTTTTTATATTTCTGTAGAGCAGGGTTTTACTATGTTGCCCAGGCTGGGCTCGAACTCCTGAGCTCAAATGATCCTCCCCCAATGGCCTCCCAATACTGTTCATGTTCTATTTTAAATGGTGAACCTCTATAACTACCAATCTCCCCTACCCTGCTCTTTTATTTTCTCATAGCTGCTTCTATGTCCTAACATTATCTGTCTCACCAACCACTAGATTGTAAGCTATCAGATTTTGCCTGTGTTCACTGTTTCTCCAGTGCCTAGAACAGTGCTGGGCACATAATAAATGGTTTTTTATAAACATTGCCAAAGCAATCAATACAAACATGTGATTTTTCATTACCATAATTAAAATTAGAATAATGAAACATTCATAACTTTTCCAAAGTCATTTTTTGAGCAACTGGGGTCATCCTTGTGCCCACGTTTTCTGCGTATTTTCTATACTGAACTTCTATAATGTTTTTAAAAGGGGGTTTTGTCTTTGTAAAAGACTAGAGAGGTGTCTGAGATCATTTTAACTCAAGTACATTCAATGTCAGAGTGAGAAAGAATGAAAAGGAATGAAAATTCATTCTTTCAAGGCCTGTTCTTCCTATGAGCTTGAATAACATTTAGTTATTACCAGAAAGAGATTCATATCATGGAAACTTCACACAGGCAAATGCTCAAAATCATGATCCACTAAGTTAAAGGAATCACAAAATTCCCACCTCCCCATTTCAAAGATGAGGAAACTGACCTACGAAAGTTAAATTACTTCCTCATATTCAACTAGAACATCACTGATGAAGTGGTGAGCAGGAGCTAGTCCTAAACAAAAGACTGAAACATTACAGAATGACCTAGCACACCAACATTTTGAAATGCAGTGAGAAGTTCAGATTGGAAATGCTCAGTCCACCATCCAACTAGGCCTTTATTTTCTCCATCTTGTTTCCATTTCATTACTCAAAGATGCAGGTGAATGTTTTCTTATTTTTTTATTTTTTTATTTTCAGAGACAGGGTCTTTGGAGTGCAATGGCACAATCTCACTCGTTGCAACCTCCACCTCCCAGGTTCAAACAATTCTCATGACTCAGCTTCCTGAGTAGCTGGGATTATAGGTGCCCACCACCACGCCCAGTTAATTTTTGTATTTTTAGTAGAGACAGTGTATCACGATGTTGGCCAGGCTGGTCTCGAACTCCTGACCTCAGGTGATCTGCCCACCTCGGCCTCCCAAAGTGCTGAGATTACAGGCATGAGCCACCACACCCAGCGTGAATGTTTCTTCATATCATTTGAACATTCAGAATTCTTTCTGCATTAAGATCTCTAGCAAAATAAACACTGTGATCACCTTCCTAAGTATTTTAGCATGTTCATGGGCCACTGTGCCTTCCAGACCCCACTCAACATTTGACCTCTTACTCTAGCCCTTTGATTTCCCTGTTGACAGAAGTATAAGGCCAGCACATTTTACAAATGTCTTACCCTTTTCAGTGGATGGCCTGTCAATTAACTCTCATGAAATCAAATGGAAGCAGCCTTCAGGGTATAAAAATGCGCTACTTATCCAATTCTTATAGTGAAAACTGGCATACATTCCATTGTTTTGCCATAAGTGGGGGAAAAAATAAGTCTGGTGTTGTATTTTCGTTTCAGAAGTAGCAACAGCAGTTACTCCACACATGCCTTCCCTAGGTCCCCAGACAGTCACCTCTGATGTTATAAGTGGCACAGAGGCAGATACTTCGGCAAACACAGTCTGTAAAATGAAGTTGCTATGGACCAAAATAACCGTATTGATTTTTAGTACAATTCAAAACACAAGGAAACATCAGTTTTCCAAATGGCACAAGCTGAAAAGGACAAGGAAAAATATATTGCAAATAGTGAAGAGAAGGAAAATAATAAAGACAATTACATTAGCAAACATCTTGGTGTTCTTTTTTCAGAACACCAAGACAGCTGTTGTTTGTTTTTTAAATCCAAAGAACTGAGAGGTCTGAATTATGTTGAACTGCTACTCATTTGTGGACATTGTGCTCACTGCTGGACGTCTGACCTTCAGAAAACAAAGCCTTATAATCCTTGGACATGTGAACATCTTATTTGAAGCCTCATTGTTTTTTCAATTAATATCTCTCACTCTGATGGCAAATGGCAGAGCTGTACAAATTGTATTATAAATACATCATTTGGCCAAAATATCATTAAGTTTGCTGCAAGCAAATATTTTCCTTAGATATCCTTAATGAGGCAAAGTAGCTTTCAAGCCAGAGACCTCTGGATGTTGTGGAATGAGGAGACGGCAGTCAGGACTTACCATGGCCCCCTCACTTGCTCTTTGGGCAACTTCTCGCTGTAGTCGGGCCACTGCCAACTTCTCCCTGGAGAAACAAAAGCACATGATTAGTTTGACCGTTCTCAAGGTAGAGGCGACACTGGCATGGCCGTGAAACATTCTTTGGAGGTCTCTAGAGGAACTCCTTCCTTGGTTTAGCTCACTTCCTCCACTATACTTTCTATAAATATTTAAACTGGTCATGAATGCATTGTTTTCACTGAGTGTCATGGAAGACTTTTTTGCCATAGATTTTACAATAGCCAAATAAATGTTAAATGCTGAGTAGATGCCTTGTTTTAGTTCATCAACATACATCACTCATAAATACATTTTTCGTGGCTGTAATATTTTAGTTGTCTTTTCTCCATCAACTTTGCTTATATAATTTTAATTATTTTTATTTCTTTTGTTGCTTTCCACACCAATAATATTAAGAAGCAAACAAAACATAACTCCTTACTATTTTAAAAATAACAATAGAAAATCATTTGCATGCTTGCTACATAACAGGCACCATGCTGGGCATTGCATCTGTACTCATTTGAGCCTGACAACAATTCCATGGGTGATTTCACTATGCCCATTTTATAGATGAAGAAACTGAGGTCCAAAAAGGCTAATACACTGAGTCCTCAGCTGGTGTATAGTAGAGTAGTCTTTTGGAATCAAATTTTAGATTTCCTTACTTCAAAGTCTAAATAAACAGTCTGCTTATCACTTTTTCAGTGTGTAGGTAATATAAAAATGTAGATTTAAAAATCAGATTATTTATTTTAGTACACCTTATTTAACAATGGGATCCATTTTTAGATCCCTTATAATTCTTGTTTCACTTAAAATATATCCAATATTCACCAAAATTTTAAGAATACTTTTGTAAAGTGATAGATGCCTGCATTTTGGACGGCTTTTCAATTGTTCTTTAAAATAGTTGATAGATGTCATAGGGGTAAGTGAACTCTTCTGGTCCCTGAAATGTTAGCTTTAGTAAGGATTTCCCCTGATATTCTTCTACTACTGTACTACTATCAAGATGAGAAATTATTTGAGTGATATTTCACCCTAGTCTTCCCTTTGCACAGGATCGACTATATGCAAACATAGAGGATGCAGTTCAACCCCCAGAAATTTTTCCATTGGGGAAAATAGAAGTGAAAACTTCTTCTCTCCTAAGGGCCTGGATCTTTGAAGTGCCTACGACTACCAAGAAGACATGTGCTTTTGTCTGGCTGCCGCTGGGCAGTCTTTTAATAGAAAAAGTTCTCTCTGAATAAACACCTAAAGGCACAGACTAGAAGAAGGTAGACTAGACTAGGAGACATTCCAGGTATACAAGTTTTGGGAGCCTGTGGCAGGACCTGTGAGTACACCTGTAAGAAGGGGCAACGGAGTAGATAGGAAGGAGCCACTAAGCGATGGAAGCCATGTGCCAAGTAATCAAGGCGGAAAGCCCACGTGTGTTCTCTGACTCAAGTCCTGATGAACAGATCAAAGAAGTTCAATGAAAAGAACGAATTCATGGAACAAATAATTGAAAAAGAAGGATATGAGTGACTTCTGTCCTTAATATGAAAATTAAACACATGAATTTATCTCTTCTCTCCCCAGAAACTGTTAAAGATGTAGTATAGAGGTAACACTGGCAAATACTTATAAAGTCAAAGAAAACAGGAGACTCACATATTCCATACTCTATGAACCAGCAATTCCAGTCTGAGGTCTAAAGTGAACAGAAATATAAGTATATGTTCACCAAAAGGCATGTACCAGAATGTTCATAGTAGCACTTTAGTAACCTTATAAACTGAAAATGCACACATCCATTAACAATAGAACAGATATGTCAACTTTAGCATAGTTACATGCTGGAATACTACACAATACTGAAAAGGAATAATCTACACTTAATCATGACAATGTACAGAATATCGCAAATATGTGGTTGAGTAACAGAAGCAAATACAAAACGTATATGCTTTATTTCTTATTTATATAAAGTGCAAATAGAAGCAAATCTCATATACAGTTTGAGAAGATAAGAAAAAAAAATAAAATACATGGATATCAAAAAGGAAGAGGTAAAACTGTCTATTTACAGATGACATTATTTTCTAAGTAGAAAATCTAATGAAATTTACTACACAACTTATGAGTGAATTTAGCAAAGTCAGAGATAGAAGCTGATGAACAAAAATTAATTATATTTTATATACTAGCAACAAACAATTGGAAAATAAAATTTTAAAGCATCTATTTATAATAATGTCAAAAAACAAAACATTTAGGAAAGATATTTAGCAAAAGATTTGCAAGACTGCCATACTAAAAACTACAAAACACTACTAAGAAAGATTAAAGGAGATTAATAGAAATACACACCACATTTGGCCGGGCGCGGTAGCTCACGCCTGTAATCCCAGCACTTTGGGAGGCCGAGGTGGGTAGATCATGAGGTCAGGAGATCGAGACCATCCTGCCTAACATAGGGAAACCCCGTCTCTATTAAAAACACAAAAAAATTAGCTGGGTGTGGTGGTGGGCGCCTGCAGTCCCAGCTACCAGGGAGGCTGAGGAGAATGGTGTGAACCTAGGAGGCAGAGCTTGCACTGAGTGGAGATCACACCATTGCACTCCAGCCTGGGCGACAGAGTGAGACTCTGTCTCAAAAAAATAAAGAAAAAGAAAGAAAGAAATATATACCACATTCATGGATTGAAAGACTTAATATTATTACACTGTCCAAATCTGTATCAAATAATACATTCTTTTTCACTGAGATATATAACTCTACCAAATAAAGAGCAAGACTTGGTAATGAGAAACAAGAAATCCAATAAAGAATTGGAATGTTTTTCTTTTTTTTTTTTTTCTTTTCTTGGTAAACTCCTGGACAACAGCTATGTAGGAATCCAGAGAATAACCAATCTGGATTGTAGCAAGAGGATGGAGAGCCTCAGGAGGATGACTCCAAGAATAAAACAAAGTTGAATCGAAGTAAATTACCTATGTGTTTGTAAGTATTAAGAAGAGTTGTAGAGTTTTATTTTAAAGCTTAAGAATAAGAAATTGGAACATGAAAATCTAGGGCAATGGTAGGAAGTGGCAATTATTCATGCTAGAAAAAAAGGAAGTTATTCTAGAAATGCAATTCTAAGCTTCCACTAGACTCAGCTGTGAATGACATTTACTTTATTATTGTAATTATTAACTAAATTAATTTATTATTTAATGAAAAAAATTAGAGAAAGGGAAGCATAGAGAAACAGGTGGTACAGAAACACTAAAATCTTATCTTCCATAATAGAAAGATAATACATAATGTTTAAAAGTGATCTAGAAACAGAAGTTCAAGCATATTATTTAGATACAAGGATGCAAAACTTAGAAGGCAGATCTAGAAGAAAGGGGAGTGACTGTGTCAGAGGAGTAAGATGTAGAGTAGGGAAGGCGATGTGCACATCTTATAGATGTTATCATTACATTTGATTTCCAAAGTATGTGCATGTATTACTTTGATTTAAAAACTTCTCAAAATGTGCATTTTTTAAAACCAAATGACTCATGTTGTTTTTATTAAAACATTATAATGATACATTACTAGAAAGATAAAGGATATATTATTTACCAACCGAAGATTCAGCATCAAATGACTCATTGCCTTGGACGTGAGAGGCACCTACTGAGAAGCTTTGGTAAATTAAGGCAAAATAAGAAGTCACTATAAGCAACGAGTCTTTAGACAAACGTGTTTAAGTACATACTACAAACAGTTTAACAGGTTACAGAGATATTTTAAATTTAAAAGTTTCGGCCGGGCGCGGTAGGCTCACGCCTGTAATACCAGCACTTTGGGAGGCCGAGGCGGGCGGATCACGAGGTCAGGAGATCAAGACCATCCTGGCGAACACGGTGAAACCCCGTCTCTACTAAAAATACAAAAAAAATTAGCCGGGCGTGGTGGCGGGCGCCTGTAGTCCCACCTACTCCGGAGGCTGAGGCCTGAGAATGGCGTGAACCCGGGAGGCGGAGCTTGCAGTGAGCCGAGATCGGGTCACTGCACTCCAGCCTGGGGGACAGAGCGAGACTCCGTCTCAAAAAAAAAAAACAAAAAACAAAAAACAAAAAGAAAAATTAAAAGTTTCTCTTTACTTTTTAAATGAAGTATAAAGTAGGCAGAAAAATTAAGAAATCATAAGAGCACAGGTCGCTGAATAATCACAAAGTGAACAAGTCCCTATTAGTCCCACCTAAGCAAAAAACCAGGAACACTGCCAGAATACCAGAAGCTACTTTGATGCTAATGATAATTAACTTCCTACACCAATACCTGAATTCACGTGCCACACTCTTTTCTCTGTATACTGAATCCTGGAGACATTTAACTTCTTATCTAAAATATATTAAACACATTGTCTCATATTTTACTCGACTGTTTATTCAATATATTTTTCCTCTAAATAAGACCATAAATTCCTCCTTGACCACAAAAGTAGCAACCAAAAATGATGACCCATTCATTTTTGCAGGTGGTCAGTTGTGGTGTAGTTAATATCTTACTGTAACAGCTGTTTGCCTGAGTGAAGATTTAGTTCATTTCTTTAACAACTACTAAGGCCCCTTAGTAGGAACAAAATAAATATTTGTGACTTGCTGAATGAGGAATCAGTTACAGAATCTAATACCAACTTGCCTAGTATAACAGAATTTTAAATAATATTACCATTTTGCATTGACATAGTACATAATGCAGGTACAGTGCACAGATACACCCTGATTCCCACAGGGTATCCTCTGGTTCTAGTTGACCGCAAAAGCTTTTTTACGTACATCCAAAAATTATGAAAAGTACAACTTCCATAGACCACCAGTTAAATATCTGAGTAAGCTTCAACAGAGTGAATTCCAAAGTAAGAGCACTGAGTGAGGGGACTGTAGAACAGTAGTTCCCAAATATTTGAGTACTGAGTTCTCAAATATTTAACCCTTTTGTATGCAGAGAAATTGAGGATCCCAAAGAGATTCTGTTGTTATGGGTTATTATCTATTAATATTTATGACATATAAATAAAAACGTAATTTATTAAAATATTTGTTAAATCACCAAAAAGCCAATAAACCCATGCCAACATAAGTAAAACATTTTTATTAAAAGTCATCCTAAACAGTAATTTCAAAACAAAAATACATTTTGCAAATAAAGGGAAAAAATAAATTTTGTGAGGAGGGTAATACTGCTTTAGAATTTTGCAACTTTCTTTAATGTCTGTCTTAATAGAAGACAGGTGTATTATCACATCTGTATCAGCATTTAATCTGTTATGACAGAACATGTCATGTGACTTCTAGAACACTCCACTCATGAAAGCTGAGTGAAAAAGGCAAATATCATCTTAGCGTTATGGCAAAAATAGTTTTGACCTTGCAGATCCCTTGAAAGGGTCTTGGACATACCCAGGGTCCCAGGACCAAACTTTGAGCACTTCAACTGAAAGACAGATACAGAACTAGGACAGTAAGAATGTTCTAGAAAATTGCCTTGAATCCTCATTCCTAATTATTGAAGCTTCAGAGAAAGATTTAATATATATGCTAATGGTATGTTAATTTCTCACAAGAGCAGTGTAACATAAAAGAGACATTTCCAGGAACAGATCAAAAGTCTATCTTATCCCCATCATCCTACTAAATGATAAAAGAGTCCTAATACAGTCTAAATGTTAGGAACATCACTACTTTATGCTTAAGAGATGGCCTGTATAAACTATTAGGACTGTCACACTGTAATGTGCTTCTCAAATCTTATTAATTCTATTTGAAAGAAAACTTTAACGGTTTTAGTCATTACATAGTTTTTAAAAAGGAAAATACTATATTAATAAGTCATGAAATTTTGTAGACTGTCCACACATAATATTCTGTGGCATTCAATAAAGAAGGAAGAAAATGAATGAATCAACATGAAGGGGCTATCTCTAAAGGGGCAGCATTGTAGCCACTTGATTTGGTGAAACAGAGAGTAAAATACATAAAAACTAGAAACACCATTTTATATCTGACCTACCGTCACATGAATGGAGAAATGCCCAAATTCAAACAGCCATGTGGAAACAGGTGATGTAAACATGGAAAATTTCAGAGTAGTGTAGGCCACGGGGGAGGCAATCCCCAACCCCAGCCTGACTGCTAGCCTTCTGTATGGACAACTGGGGAAACTGCTTAGGTGTAGACAACTGGAAGTTACCCTGACTCAGGGCAGCTAGGTGATTAAGGAGCAGAATTTGCAAGAACAGCAAACACAATGTCTTTTTGGGACCATGCTCCAGAACTGTTTTAAAACATTTATGCAGGAAACGCAACCTAATTAGATTATCCAACAGAGATCCCTCAGGGGTCCGAGGGACAGTTCAGGGTCCTCCCATGGAGTCAGTGGGCAAAGCCAGTGGCAGCTCAGTCCCACAACAGCAAGAGTACTCCAACTCCGAGCTATTTTATGTATTAGGCTTCTGGATTATATCCCCTTTGAAAAGTGGGTTTCCAGTGCTAAAATACAACAAATAAGGGATTCTTTCTTTAGGTTCAGTAACTTGTATATTCCAAATATTTCAAGTCCTTGCGTGTATATTTTACACCAGCTGGATTTTTTTAAGTAGAATTTGTATTTTATTTTTGCATGAAAAATGTTATTTTTGTATGAAAGGGTCTTTCTTTTTTAAAATTAAGGAAGTGGTGAAGTTCTTGACGTGGTGAAAACCTCTATGATAAAATACTCAGGATTTCCAGATGTTATTTCTGGAATCAAATTATCAACTCAATCAAAATATCAAAAATAAATGGTCCTGTCTTTTTCACAGAATCTCATTTGTCCTTGAGTTTAGTAGTTCCTGGCATGCCATATCTTCAAACCCCCATGGTCCCAAGATATGTGTGAAACCACCTGGGACTAGCATCTTTTTCATGCAAATTCAAAGTTCTTACAAACAGCTTTGTGTAGAAAATAAAGAATGCTGGATTTGCATGCTACCCAAGACAAATTAAATACACTCACATACACATACACCCTTCCTCCTCTTTAAAGACCTCCGTTCATCGGCTGGAAACAGACAACTGTGCTTCTGCAAAGCATCACTGTTTTGTTTTGTGTTTGTGGCAAGGCCAGTAGCTCATTATGAAGTGGGTATTGACTTTATGATTGCCAAACAAATGCACAGGGCTATTTTATCAAGAGCTGTGGATTCTTATTTATGGAACAGATATAAAAAAAGAATATAAAGAATATACACACGATGAAACAAGAGACCACAGTACGTACTTCTCTTACAGTTAAATGTAAAGGTAACTTTTCTCTCCAGGAAGAGTGAAACAGAGCTACTCTTCTTACTCAATTTCATATCCAAATGGAGAATTAGTTCCAGGTTTCTAAAGCCCTTCAACATAGCCCCAGACTATCTGAACTAAAGATCACAAAAAACAACATTTTATATGTTTTATATATTCTTAAATATTCTTCAGAATACCACTGACACCTCTGCAAGTTAAGCGCATGAAAATAGTGTTCCCAATGAAGTCAACAGGATGTTGGCATTTGTAAAATTCAGAAAAGACCTGCAAGGTTTGCATGTTTAAACAAAAAGCATTCCCCAAAGAGAAAGCAGCTTGCAGAGGGGGAATATATTCAGTTTGTGACGTGTGGAGACCTCAGGCTGCAGGGTGCTACAGAGCCATCTGTTGCATGAGTGTCCCAGGGCACGCCTGTTGGGAGACAAATCAATGTTCCCTTGCCACTCTTCAGGAAGCCCAGGACTTGCACCCACCCTGAATGGGAGAGAATGGAGATGCTGTGTGCCCCACTCTCCACTGGGCAGATGGTGTCCCTGTGAGGATGCCCTGATGGAAGAACAGCAAGGGCACTTAGTGTAAGTGGGAATAATTATTTCTACTCATTGTAAGTCTCATGGTCCCAAATACCCTATACATGCAATGCACTTAAAAGGTATGGATCCAGCTCACATCAAGCAAGCTTGTGACAATGTGAAATACTCTGTGATCTGATGAACATGTAGGATGATTTGTGTAATCACTTGACCTTTGTAAAAAAATAAAGTATAACAAATCACCATGCTTACAAATGAATTTAAAAAGGAAAAATTTTCTTGGGCATCTTAGCAGTCCAAAGTCAGTTTCCTTTACTGTGGTAAAGATATTGCAAAATTAAAGAATCCCATAATACTCTCCCTGCAAAACTCTAGGTTCATGCTAGTTTTGATTTTTAGGTTAAGATTCTATAAAGTATTTAAAACCTACTTATGTTTATGTGTTAAATATACCTATATAGGTTTTTATTAATTCAGAATATTCTGCTAACTGAAACGATATAATCCAACAATAATGGAAGTGTTTACGCATTCAGGTACCAGCTTACTACAGGCCTGGTACCATTCTAGGGTCTGAGAAATAAACATAAATAATAATACAGTTCCAAATTCAAAGACTTCAAGATTGATAGACGGAGAAAGCATGCCTACACACATGCCTGCACACCAGTGTCATGAGACGCAGTAAGTACAACACTCTGTATTCAAAGCCAGATTTTAAAACACGGTAGGTGACTATTTTATCAAAAGATCAAATCTGGACTCCCTTTAAATAAGAAGGCAATTTCTGCTATTTCTAAGATTTTTTCAGTTTCAGACTTTTCAGCAACAAATTACATAGAAGAAAAGATCTGTCCTCACAAATATTTTAATTAGGAAGAATGTCTATTACATGTTCTATGCTATTCTCTAAATTCATTAAGTCTTTTGAAGGCAATGCTGTTAGACTTTTGTTCAGCACCAAGGTCTGCCACTTTGGTGCCAGGATTTTATTCCAGGTCACTTCTTTGAGAGATACTGGACCTATTTTACTTTTCTATTTAAAAAGATAATCATAATAGCTGGTATTTATTGAATAGATGATATGTCAGGTACTATTCTAAACACCTGACATGATATACTTAAACCTCAGGGAATCCCATGAGGTAGGTATTATTATCATCTCTATGATACAAAAGTTAATCAAACTTTTTGGATTAAGAACCCCTTTACACTCTGCAAAAAAATTACTGAGAATCCCAAAGAGCTTTTGTTTTTGTCAGTTATATTGACTGACATTTACCATCTTCAAAATTAACTTAAAAATATTTATTAATTTAAAATAGCAATAACAGTTATATTACAGGTTAACATAAACATAATTATAAAATTAACTATAATTTTCAAAAATATAAAACAAGTGGCACTGTTTTATACTTCTGCAAAAGTCTTTAATATCTGGCTAACAAAAATGACATCTGGAGTCTCATATTTGCTTCTATTAATACATTCAGTGTGCTGCAATGTCACATATGGGGTGACCTCTGGCAAACCACTGTATACTCACGAGAGAATGAGAACAAAAAAGGCAAATGACACCTTAGTATTCTTATAAAATTCTTAGTATTCTTATAAAAATTCTTATAAAAAATTCTTAAAAAAATAACATCTTAGTATTCTTATTAAAAGATAGTTATAAAAATAGTTTTGACCTCGTAGATCTCTAAAAAGGTCATAGGGCCCCCAGAGGCTCCTGATACGCAGCAATGCCTGCCTTCCGTGGATAAATGGAGGCTGCTCATGCAGGCTGGAAAGCATGCCTATTATCCCACTGCTCAAAAGTTTAAATATGGCCATTCAAGGTTTTACAAATATGTAAAATAGCAGTGAATACATATTTAACCATAATCCTATTTGTTAGAACGTGTGTCTCTGTAACTACACCACTGTCTCTAGTGCTAGGGAGGTCATCACAAATAATGCAAGAATTTGGGGTCCCCACGGACACAACACATATTTGACCATTTTAATGTGAATCAATGGGAAAACCCAGGACCACATTGAATTCCAAGTACTATAAATCCTCATTTTTGCAAAGTAGAAGAAAAATACGAATCAAACACCCAATATAAACCTATAGGCATAGGTCTTGTTTCAATTAACATCTCTCTCCACCCTATATTGTTTCCCTGTGAAGATATCACCAAATGTCTATATTGAAATTAGATAGATGATTACTCTCATTTATGCCTTGGGGCACAGGGTCATACACTGAAATCTTAAACAGAAGATTCAATCAATCATCAACCTTCCCCATTTCTGGTGGGTCTCAAGAATAAGAGCCCGGTGGCGATCTGGTACGCACATGAGGAGAACAGGTTTGCTCCTCTGAAGAGGCCAAGACCCATTCTCTCCCCACACAGAGGCGCCCTGGGGAGTCACCCACCGCAGAGGCTATGACAATGTCGAGTGCCAGGTGCACCTGTCGTGTGGGCAGATGGGGAGACCAGCGGCGGCAGTCCCTGAGTAATGGTTAAATTAATTAGCCTTTCCACAGCAGATCATTTAATTACTCATCCCCTCTGACAGTTCGGGTGAGAGCAGATTTTAGAGAAACTTTTAGAGTCACAACTCATATGAAAGAAATGTCTTTATATACTTTTTTCCAATACGTAATATCACTGTTGCCCCCAAAACTTTAAAACAGCAACAAAATCACTCTGATTGTATGCTTTAGGAGACTCTATTAACATCCATAAAGCATAAAAGTCAGTAAGTTGAAAGCGTGTTCTAAGTTGTGGATCTTCACAGGATTTTGGGCAGTCAGGTCGGTCAGCAGGAAACTCAACAGGACTGGCATGTAAAACTCACCGACTTTGGAAAAGCACGAGAGTTTAATATATTGCACTATGCCAATTAGGGAATATCTCCCAATTCTCCCAAAAATTAACACAGAGACTTTTTAAAGAATTCAGTGTATTGGAATACAGAAATAGTAAACACACAAAAAAATCCTGATTTTAGTGGCCTGACTTTCTGAAGGTCTGTTTACCACAGGCTTGTCCTTATGGAGCTTTATGGAGCTCCTGGAAAATAAAAAAGTAGCTCTCTACATCCTTATCCTATATATGTATTCTCAAAATTGTTTTTCTGCTCTCAAGAACAGTGCCTCGAATTATACCCATATTTTCATTCATTCATTCATTCATTCTTCATTCATTCATTCATTTATCCATCCATACAGTCACTCATGCAGTCCATGAAGTAACAAGTGCCTTCTTACCTATTTATCTCCCTAGTGGGAGGTAAGTCCCTAGAAGGCTGTGATTTTGTGGTCTTCGTGCCTCCGCATCCAGGGCATGAACATATCCTTAATAACTGAAAGATCACACTTCAGAACAAAAACGGTCTCATTGACTTGAGGCAAGATTACAAACGCCTTCACTCATAGTCAATACCAGAAATTAATCCCATGCTCCAGATCTGGACAAAATAAACCAATAAAACCATGTACGCTACCTGTAATCCCTACTACTACAGTCATAGGTCTAGCATTTTGTACATTTTAGATACTCCATATATTACTGGTAATAAATATCTAGTGAAGAAGTGAATTTGTCCTTCTGGGTTTTCTCCTTTTTATTTCTACTTGGAACTGTCAGCTTTCATTAGAATAATACAGCTTTCATCCCCAAATTTTTGACAAACTTGGAAGAGCCTGAATTTAACACAATACTGAATTAAAGTAACCCATTTTCTCCTCCTCCTCTCTGGTACAGAGTGCAATCCCAAAGCACTCCTACCTAAAATGTTTCTAAAATACATATTAGAGCAAAAATTCCCCTAATTTTAATACAGATATTTCTAATCTTAACTCTAGCAATTACTTCTTCCTTGAGTGTAAAGTCAAACACTTCAAAAAAAAAAAAAAAAAAAAAAGCTTTCCTTGAGATATATACTTCTTATAAATCATTGAAGAACCACTTACTTTCTTAATTATTGTGGAAAATCTCGGTTTCTGAATGGGTATTCCTTATGTTGCCACGCTTTCTAAGAAACTTGGAATTCCCTGTGTTTCCAGGTACACCCTGCCCCTTCTGCAACTGCACTTTGCCACCCTGATATATTTCTTCCTTAAATTTTAAAATTCCACTAAAATAAATCTAGGTTTGTGTTATGTCTGACAATTAAGACAAACTTTTTAAAACAACAGAACTTTATTAATAATGTTCAAGTTGTTCCATCAATTTTGGTAACATTCAAAACAGATCAACTATACGTAGCTTAATATGGAAAGGGAATTCTTGAAGAAAAAAAGTATGCTAATCAAACATGCTAATCATCTCCTAAGGAGCATTACATACCTGTGGGGAAAGGGGGGTGACAACAGCCATTACATGACAACTAATTTAGTTTTCATGACTTTCAATTACATATGGCTCTGAAATCTCATTCTGTCTCTGTTTTGACAAAGGCCCCAACATAGTATCTGTGAGGAGGCTTCAGCCATTTATCTAGGCTCAGAAAAAGAAGGTTTGTGAGTTCCAAAGGGAAGAGTTGAAGGAGATACTGATGGAATCCCTGGTGGATTGTTACAGAGGAAAGTTTATACACTAAAACATTCCGTGCAGCTCAACAAAATGGTGGTTTTATTATTATTATTATTTGAGATAGGGTTGCACTTTGTTGCCCAGGCTGGAGTGCAGTGGTGTGATTATAGCTCACTGCAGCCTCAATCTCCTGGGCTCAAGCAATCCTTTTACGTCAGCCTCCCTAACTGGGATCACAGGTGTGTATCATCATGCCCTTCCAATGCCCTGCTCTTTTTTTTTTTTTAATGGAGTCTTCCTCTGTTGCCAGGCTGGAGTGCAGCAGCACGATCTCAGCTCACTGCAACCTCCGCCTCCTGGGTTCAAGTGATTCTCCTGCCTCAGCCTCCCGAGAAGATGGGACTATAGGTACGGACCACCACACCCAGCTAATTTTTTTGTATTTTTAGTAGAGACAGAGTTTCACCATGTTGGCCAGGATGGTCTCAATCTCTTGACCTTGTGATCCACCTGCCTCGGCCTCCCAAAGTACTGGATTACCATGTGTGAGCCACCGTGCCCGGCCGCCCTGCTCATTTTTAAAAAATGTTTCGTAAAGACGGGGACTTGCTCCAATGCCCAGGCTGAGCTTGAATTCCTGGGCTCAAGCGATCCTCCCACTTGAGCCTCCCCAAGTACTGGGATTACAGGCATGAGCCGCCACACCAGGCCCAAAAAGGTGGTTTTTAGGCTAGATTGAAATGCTATCAATCTATTCCACAAATATTATGTTGCTTACTAAGTTGGAGGAGCTTTGCTAGGTTCTACAGAAACTACAATGATGAGTGAGACTCAGTCCCTGCAGTTAAGGAGCATTCGGTCTCAGAAAACAGGTAACATGCCTGTGGTTCAGCATTATGAGTTGAAAAGTGTCCCTCAAAAATGCATACATGGAAGTCCTAACCCCCAGTACTGCAGATGTGGCCTTAGAGATACGGGCCTTTACAGAGGTAATCAATTTCAAATAAGGTCACTAGAATGGGCCCTAATCCAACAGGGGTGGAGTTCTTATAAAAAGGGAAAATTTGAAGACAAACACACACACATAGGAAGAACACCACATGAAGATGAAAGCATACATTGGGGCGATGCTTCTCCAAGCCAACAAACAGCAAAGTTCACCAGCAAACCGCCAGAAGCCAGGAGAGAGGCATGGAACAGACTCAGAGGCAACCAACCTTGTCAATACATCTTGGACTTCAGTCTCCAGAACTTCAAGACCAACCTTTGTTGTGTAAGCCACCCCTCATCTGTAGTACTTTGTTACAGCAGCTCTGACAAACTAATACAACCAGATATATTTTAATATAAAATCTATCAACTATGTATGTTTGCACATAATCCATATCTATATGAATATACATATACACACTGCTTGGGAAGATACAATGGGTGCTCCAAGCAAAGTGTGACGTACTTTGGGCAGAAGGAGTGTTTGATTCTGACCAGAAGAATCAAGGAAGACTTCAAAGAGGAAATGGCAGTCACATTTTACAAAAGTTAAGGGCCATAAAAGTCAGATGTCAAACATGAAAATTTATAACTCTAGAGCTATAAACTCTTTACTGCAAAGTAGGTTTCTTTTTTTAATCGAAGGAACTTCTTTAACACGCCATTTCTCAAGAGTTCAAGGTGACTATATGCAGGATTCAAATGGCACTCTTGAGAGCTAAACATCCACAGGCACACATAATCTCAGCCATACACATTTTTCATATGTTCATTTTCATATTCTTTTTACTAAGTCTACTGCTATACCCAGTATAAGATGCTCCCTCAGTGCTTTACTAGGGGAATATTGACTTAGTTCATAGTCCAGAGTGGAGATGGTTTGCAAACACATGTATATACTCTCTGGCTGCCCCATTATTGGAGCATATGTTGGCCACTTGTAGGTGTAAGGAGTTAGGTGACCTGTGGTCTTGAAACTGGTTTGCCCATAGCCAAGCCTTCATTAACTCAGGTCTCTACCCAACTGAGCCATTATTAAACCTCAGAGGCACTATAAATTTACTGACTTTTATAAACCATTCAACTTAATAGCCTTCTCTAAAGCATTTGGTAAGAGTAATTTGATGCTCTGATCATCTGCCAATTCATGTTTATGAGTTCATAACATATCAGAACCCATCTCACTTTCCTTTCAGAGTCATTTTCATCATTGAGCTTTGTATCCTGTTTAGATTCTTCTTTTCTAATCTTTTCAGGACTGTATGAGTTGGGTTTCTCCTGGTTGCAAGTAACAGAAACAAACAAGGAAGTATTTATTGAATGTGATATGGTATTTCAGGAGGAACTGAACCACCAAACTCTAGGAGAAGCAAGAGGTGGGTAAGCGGCAGGGATCTCTGCAGCAAGAATTTATATACCTCTTGACTTGACACTCCAACGATGCCCTAGTTGAGCTCTGGGGACTCCTGGTTTCTACTCCATCAGTTCCATGTTTTAATTCCCTGGATTGGCATAGCATAGGTGAGGCACACACCCTGAAGTGACCAGCTTTGACCTGGGGGCAGGGTCACATAGCACAGTCTCAGATGTGGTCCTGTCCCTTATAGGTTGGGGGCAGTTCTAAGAGAAGGAAATAATTGTTAGAGTCTACCACATGGGTGGAAAATTTATACTTTTATTATACCATCCTTTCTTTGAAAAACACTTCTATATATTTCTTAATTCTTACTTGAACCTGTAGCAAAAAAATAACTGGATCACTTTTTGTTTTTGGAACTCAAGTTTTTGCATCCATTTCAATTAGATTAACTCCATTTGAGGTATGCCATTAAATACTTTACTAGCATTGAGCCTACATCTTGTTTTTTTCATGCTATCTTGACCCCTTCCTAGTTATTGTGACTTAACAATTTATATTAAGCACATTCTTCATTCTTCCCTCTAGAACACTTAACCAGCTTAAGTCTATATATTTCTGTGTATTCTCACTGTCTCCATGGTCAGCACGTTTTATACTGTGCAGATTCCTAGAAAAGTTAACTATGAAACATTGTGTACATGCTCACAAAATTGTATACCATTAGAGCCAGAGAGTATAGTCTTAGGAGGCACACAAACAAATCAGAAAGTATCTTTCTGTTCTATTCCTGTCCTTCACACCATTACCAGGAAGACTGTTCAAAATAACGAGATTTCAAAAAACAGACCCTTTTAAAAGAATGTCCATTGTAAAAATCCAGAGAATAAAAGAGAAAGCCAGACTTCCCTATATTCTTCGTAAAAAAAATTGAATCATGACCAAATGTGGACAATATTCAATTAGTATCTGATTTGACAAGTAGCTGAAATCAACAATAAAGTCAACAATGAGAATCTTCAGAGGGAAAAATAAAAGAACCTAATAAGAGACAGCCTAGAATCTTAAGAGAGGCAAAATGAATGGAACCAATCTGTAAAATAATATATATTCCACCAGGTAAAACTCTGAAAGGAAGAAAAAAATTCTTAGATGTATAACCATCTAAGGTCTCAAGAGAGGTAAAAGTGTTTCAGAAAACAGGAAAGCAATTGGTGGGCAAACAACAGGAGATATTTTTGTAGAAAAAAAAAAATAGGATAACAACCAGGCAGAAAAATTCTGTCAAAACAGGCTATTGGAAACTTTCTGTTTATATGTAAATAAATCTAAGCATTCAGAATTATCGTTTATTTCACTGACACAGTGAGAGAGAACAAAGTAAGAAATGAGGGCATTTCTTGTATCTTAACACAAGAGAGGGGAAAAGCAAATAGTGAGTTCAGACACAGAGCCAACAAAAAGCCACTTCCTAAAGGATATGAGATACCCATCGTGCCTGAAGGCAGATGATAGGTCTGGTGCTGAGCACAGTCTTTGAACATATTTTGTTTACATTTAAGATAAAAGAGGATAATGATTAAATTTATATAGTAATTACATCTCGAGTACTTTACGTTAGTTATTAACTTATTTAATCCTTACCCCAACCATGACGTAGGTGCTATTATTTTCCCCATTTTACAGATGTTGAAAATAAAGTACAGAGAGATTAAGTATCTTCTGCAAGGCCCCAGAGCTACGCCTGGGCACAGGCACTCTTGGCACCAAAGTCCTCATTCTTAACCTTAACGTTATGCTAGCAACATGATTCTAGCTGGAGTTATGATTTTTACATTACATATGGTTGTTCAGTAATCTGGCCACACACACACACACACAGAGAGAGAGAAAACCTCAATTAATTTCATGGGAAGCTCTCAAAATCCATTTTAATTCGTCATGGGAGTCAGACACTGTTCTGCTTAAGTTCGGAACCCCAGCTCTTCCACGTACCAGCTCGCTGGCTAGGGAAAGTTACTCGCTCTCTCTCTGTGGGAGTGTATCTTTATTTACAAACACACACCGCCTCTTTCTGTTGGGAAGATTTTACTTCCCCACCCCACTGATACTAGACTTGGCATCTCACTTGTTTTGAGCAATAAATCACGGATAAAAGCAGCACACATAACTTCTGGGCAGAAAACCCTAAGAGCCAGACAAGATCTGCCATGTTCTCTCATTATGATCAGCAATGGTCAAGGAGGACACTGGCCTGGGTCCTGAAGTGCACATACCTTAGCAGAGCAGCTGACCCACCACAGACATCTAGATAAGGATGCCACTGTGCTTATAACCCCCTAGGATCTGGAGGTCATTTGTTACCATAACATAACCTCCTCTCTCCACTCATACACTCTCTGTGCCTTAATGTCCTACCTCCTTCTAGCATTGCTGTGGGCATTAAATGAGTTATTCTTATAAACTATATGGATAAGAAACAAAGTATTAGTGAGCCAGATACTGACCTGAAGAGCGGAATTAGAGAAAAGAACACTAGAGGAAACATTCCCAAGACTAGTCAAATCAAATGCTTTTCTGGTTGTCAAATCCTTTCAGCTGAGTTCTAAGGTTACACTGGTCACCCTGCGAGCTTTTTGCAAACTTCTCCTCTTCAATGCTCCCTTCTTGATCCAGTAATAACACATTTATTTACATATAATTAAGGGCTTTACTCTTGCTGACCCAAAGGCTCCAGACAGCTTTCCTTCTATAAAACGTGGTTGTTTACTTAGACCATGAAGATATTCCTCCTCTTCCCATTTTCCTCTTTTCCCTCAGCTATCTTTTTCTGAAACCAACTTCAACACTAGTTTCTCATATATAGGATGCATTTTTAGTGAGATATTAATAGCTGTTATCTCTTTGTTTTTACAGGTAAAGGATTAAAAATCACTTTGACAAGTTTCTTTGTTTCTTGAGTTTTGACAGGCTTCAATTTGCTAATGTACAAAATTTTATAATAAAGCATCTTACCAATTAACGTTCTACACAGTTTTTAGGGGATGCTGCTGCCAACCATTCCAAATATGTTGTAATGAGCAGATAGCGAGACATCTCATTTCCAAGGGAAAGATATTGTGAGGCTCCCTCCAAACCATCTTATAAATCAGACTACTTACGTGAGGGTCTTTGAGGACAATACCCTCATTTTAGTGATAAGAAATGGAGACTCAAAGAATAAAGAATGGAGAAAGCGGAGGCTCAAAGAGGTAGAGTATCTTATTGAGAAAAATCAAAGTGAGTTAAAAAGTAAAAGTGATTACAATAGAGTCATCCATGGATTCAAACTAGTCCTCTTTCCAGGGATGACTGTGTTTAAAAGGAAAACACATGGAAATATGAGTACATCTGTCTAGACTAAAAGACATGTTTAAAATCAATCAACATATTCACCCTTTGTTACCTAGCATCTTACTGGGTTTTAATCTGGCCCATTCACGAAAGTCAAAGGGGTTGCTAGGGAAGGTGACAATTAACAGAGCCCAGTCTAACTAAGCTCATGTGTGAAGAAGGTTGGAAGGGATGAACCAGGATCTAGGCTTATCTAAACTAAGATATAACACAGACAGCAAGTTACTCATTCCATCGAAAGGCTTTATTTGGTACTTACTTGCTGTATAAATAACTCACTAGCTATTTGCTCTGAAACAATGATTAGAATGGCTCTCATATCCAACAAAACACTGAAACAGGCAACAGACAGGGTCAATCTCAGAAAGCAAAAAAAAAAAAAAAAAAAAATACTAACGGTACCTACGACTGCTTTTCACTGTTATCAGTGGCAAATAAAACCAAAAGTTATTCTGCACACTTACCACTCTCGTGATCTCTAAATTTGTTTCTGTGAAAGAAATGTATCGAAGATTAATAAACCTTACAAGAAAACAAATGGAACATGTAAATTGCTGAGGAGTTTGTTCCCTTTAGTTTTATTCCAGTCATTTTCCCAAACCCAGAAGAAAGACACTTGCTAAAGCTCTGTGTGGCTTCTAGCAAAAATCACTTCCCATGTAACTAAATAGGTACAGAAAGGACGCACTTTTTAAGTGTATAATGATAAAACTCAGATTTGTAGCATATGTTATTTTTGATCACAAAAGCTGTGTGGGTTTTCTCTGTTTCTTAGCTAAGTTCTCCTGTCTAAAAGACAAAAGAGAAAACAAAACCAAAGAGAAAAGGATTCTGCAGGCATCTATATACAAGAAAGGTACAATATTCAAAAGTCACAGAGCCAGGCATGGCAGTGAGTCTGTAGTTTCAGCTACTCAGGCATTGCTTGAGCCCAGGAGTTCAAGGCCAGCCTGAACAACATGGCAACACTCTATCTCTAAAAATATATATAAATTAATGTTTAAAAATGTTTTAAGTCACAACAAAGAATGGATATTGTCAGAGATGGGAATTCCATTTAAAAAATTATATTTCTGCTTTGGAGGAGGGCTCAAGCCATTGAAAAGAAAAAAAAAAGCATTAATAGAAAAAGTTAGAAACTGAAATATATTCAGAAGACCAAAGGGAAAACAACCAGCAACGTCCTACTTTGTCCAAAAGGAAGGAAAACCCAGCAACAAACAGAGACTCTCGCAAATGGAGAATGTCTTTAGCACAATACGTTGTATGTGACACCTTGATAAATTAAAGAAACAGAAACACTGTCACCAAAAGAAAAGGAAGAAAGGAAGGAAATTCACAAACAGTGCCCACAAAAGATGGATAGGGAAGTTTTAAGAGAATATGAGCACTGATTAAAGGCAAGCAAGAAAAACAAGATAGGCTCTATCTAGCTAAGTCCCCACTGCACATGCCCATTGTCCTGTTTCCTTTGGCACCGACTACAAGAGAGTTTCATCATACGTCTAATAATAGGATTATTTATAAAATAGAATAACATCTTGATAAGAATATACCTCAATGGCAAAATGTCTCCTTCTATTTAATCTGAGTGTATAGATGAAAAAGAAATGTTTTCAAAGTAATAACAATTACAAAGCAATCAGTGAACAAGATAAGCACTTGCAGAAGGAGCCACATTGAATCTATTCAACTGACTGGCTTCTGTGTTATGTGAGTCCAAGAATGGATAACTGCTGCTCTCTGGAAAAACCTGCAGTGCTGTAAAAGCCAGGCCATGCCACTGTGTCCCTGGGACAAGGAAAACGTTAAAGAAGCAATAGAGACAAATGGGAAAGGCTGAAAATACAACTCCTTGTAGTTCTTAATTCGGTATTATATTCACTGACCTGTGATGTATACGTCAATATAAAGAAAAAGGATTTTGGAAATCACACACTCACAGATATGGTCCCTGCCCTCTGAAAGCTGGAAGTTGTTAGACACCACTTTGGTCCATGACCTTACCAATACCCATTTTATGCAAGCATAAATAGTGTCTAACTCCATAAAGTTATTTTCAACACTGGCCAGTATCCCTATATTATTATTTTGCTGACATACATACATATTGTATCGAAATAAAAACATCAAAAGAGTATTTTCACAAGTCCAAGTTCATAAACAATTGAATATATTCATCCATATATAAACATCTATATTCTCTGAATATAGATGCTTCCTATTTCCCAGTTTCATATACATTATATGTACAACTTAACTACATTTAAATACCAATTTTAGATACCAACGGCAGCCTGATGAGCTGTTTCAAAGCCTATGTTGACAATTGGTTAGAGTTGGGAAAAAACAAAAATCTCTCAACACGATTAGCTAGTAAGTACCACATTAAGCCATCACTGTGTGGCTGCTACTATTCTACATGCTTTTACGTGCATCATCTTATTGAATCCATACAAATCTCTCCTTTTTATAGATGAGGAATCAGAACTTCCAACTGAGCAGCCCACACTCTAAACCACTGTACTATACCCCTTCTCCCCACATACCTACAGAGGCAATTTCTTTACAGCCTAATTATTTGTTGGCTATTAAAGGAAATTTTACTTTGCTGTGGAAACACGATCAAACCAATGATTTGAATATAAATGATTCAAATCATTGAAGAACTCATCAGGACTGTGGCAAGAAGGGTCAGACAGCCAGACTAAAACCTGGGAGCAGACACAGGCTCCAAACTGCAGCAGATAGCACTCCTCATGAGAGCTTAAGGGAGGAAGGCATGGGAGCTTAAGGAGTTCATTTTGTGACAGGGTTTGGGCACAAGTGCCAGAATGTCAGGGAGGCTCTTATGAAGGGGATTTCAAGGCTGGCCATCAGCAGAGAGAATTGGATAGAACTCCAATTTCTGAAAGATCTGATGGCCATAACATAAGGCCTTTAGATAAACAAAAGTACACTGCAGAATTTCACGACATCCACACAGCATGGAGCAAATCAGCAACAAAGATGATTTCAACACATTGCAGGGCTCTTGCATTTCCTTCCCAGCAAAACTCATAACCATTAAACAAAATGTACTAGTGTGCTATTCTGCCAAACTATGAGACCATTAGTTCTCTGGACCCTGACAAGTTTGCCTTGAAAAATGGCAGATTTAGGTCTCCACAACCCTGATTCTCCTTGAGGAATAAGCTAGCTCTTGGAACATTAATTCCAGTACTGACCATTGTATGTTCTTTAACATGTTGCTCATATCTGGAGAAGTCTGTCAGGAACAAAATAGAAAACTGTTGTCAGTTTTTCTGACTTCTCTTTAACCTCCATCTCTCAGTTCTCGGCTATGGGCTAAACTGTATGCATTCTTTATAATTTTCCAGGTGCTTTTAAAAGAAATGTAATTCATCCTAGAGGGTAGCAAGAGAAGGCTTTATGTCAAATTTTACTTTTAAAATAGTTACCCAAAGTTTTAAAGACTGAATTTACTCTTTAGAAGGATGACAAATGTTAAGGAAAGAACAAATACATTTAGATACAGTAAGCAATTCATTCTTAAGTAAACATTTATATAAGTAAGAGTCCATCAGTGGAGACTTACAACTCTAGTTGTTAACTGGCCTTAAGACATAAATTCTTAAGACATACATTCTTAAAGCCCGTTAACAACTAGGGGCATAAGTCTCCACTGATGGACCCCGTCTGACTCAGTACATCCTCAATGCACGTTAGGTCCTTAGTAGAGGCTTACGAAACTGAAGCTACCTAACATCTGAGTCTTGGATTCCTTAACTTCAAACTCTGGTGATAATACAGTCAGTCTTCATTACTCACACAATTTCAAATTGGTAATTCCACAATTCCAAATTGGTCTACTCACTAAAATGTATTTGCAACCCCAAGATCAATGCTCACGATGCCTTCACTGTCACTTGCAGACTTGCAGAGCAGTGAAAATGTGAGTGACCAATGTGCACATTCCAAGCTGAGGTCAAGTAAGGGGATGCTCCACAGCTCTTGGTGTCCTTCTTGTGATCTATTTAGTGCCCCTTTTTGCACGTTTGTGCTTTCTGTTCGTGACTGTATTGATTCAAACGGCCCCTAATTATAGTACCGAACTACTAAGTCCTCCTGAGTACAAAAAGGCAGGCTGGGCGTGGCGGCTCACACCTGTAATCCTGGCATTTTGGGAGGCCAAGGCGGTGGATCACTTTGAGCTCAGGAGTTCAAGACCAACAAGGCAAAACCCCATCTCTACAAAAAAAAAAAATACCAGAAAATGGTGGCTCAAAATACGAAATACAAAATACAGGATGGGCACGGTGGCTCATGCCTGTAATCCCAGCACGTTGGGAGGCCGAGGTGGGTGGATCACCTGAGGTCAGGAGTTTGAGACAAGCCTGACCAACATGGAGAAACCCTGTCACTAATAAAAATACAAAATTATCCAGGCATAGTGGTGGGTACCTGTAATCCCAGCTACTTGGGAGGCTGAGGCAGGTGAATCACTTGAACCCAGGAGGCAGAGGTTGCAGTGAGCTGAGATTATGCCATTGCACTCCAGCCTGGGCAACAAAAGTAAAACTCCATCTCAAAAAAAAAAAAAAAAAATACAAAATATAAAATACAAAAAAATGGTGGCTTGTACCTTGGTCCCACTTACTTTACAGGCTGAGGCTGGAAGACTGCTTGAGCTGGGAAGCGGAGGCTACAGTGAGCCAAGATCACATCACTGCACTTCAACCTGGCTGACAAATCAAGACCCTGTCTCAGATCAAAAATAAATAAACAAATACATAAATAAATAAAGCTGTGATATGTCTTATGGACAACATGTGTGTGTTAGGTAAGCTTCAGGTATGAGTCATAGTGCTGTCGGCTATGAGTTCGATGCTGATGAATCGACAATATATATTAAAAAGGAGTATTTAAGCAGAAACATACATCAAATACACATAAGATCATAAGATTATGCACTGATCAGCTAAAAAACCAGAGCCAGAGGCTCACAGGCATCTAACCCTGTATTTTCCTTAGGAGCAATGGTTCAGTGTTTAAGGTGACTTCATAAAACATAACTACCATGAATAAGTGAACTCAGTATACATGCCCTACCAGTTGTTTTTAGGTTCTGAAAAAATATATAGGTTAATGACCTGTGAAGTGACCAGCATAATTAGGAACTCAAGGGATTTTACTTACCTATAAGTAAAAGGACTGTTCTCTTAGATGTCTGACAAACACCACAATTAAAAATATCAAACTGAGATCCAGTATATTTCATAGAAGATGATAGGAAAAATGAAATTTCATTTGAATGTATCATTCAAGTCAATACATTAGAAGTGGAAACATCAAGATATAATTTAAAATCCATCAAAAGGCATTTGGATTCTAAATCAGGTTAACGTTTTTAGACAATATGCTATCAACTCTACTAATTAGAAAATCACAGCCTTTTATTCATAAGCTTTCAAGTAAATCCAATTAAAATGGCAGTTCAAGCTTGGGAATATCCGTCACAGGTCTATTACCTCTACAGGTTTCAATTACGAAGCTGTCCCAAAAGTGGCAAACACAGAGTTTCAACTTAAAGTCCACATAAGAGTAGAAACTCACCAAGAAATGCTCCTATTGGCTGAATCTAGAAAATTTACTTTAGGAAACATCAGTGCATTGCTTTTTAAAAAAAAAGCTGTACTTTGATACCTCAATTAATTATGACAAATTATTATATTCCGAAGCAGAGATAGATCTATTTTTAAATTTTGTGTACAAGTATAACAAAGTAAACCCTTGCTTGATAGAGTTAAGACTTCTTTAATTCAGATCTCATTAATTCAGAATCAAGAGCCTAGACAGATACGTCTTTATTCTATGAAAATATAAAAATAAAAGGATAACAAAAGAATAAGTGACATTTAAAAAGGCTAAAGTTTTAGAACATTGCATTAAGAACTGAAGAAAAAAACTTTAAGACTTTGAAAGCATCCATTTACATCTGACTTATTTATTTATTCATTCAATATTCATTAATTCCACACACACTTATTGAGTTCTGCTCTGGGCCAGCCATCAGAAATCCCCAGGAGAATCAGATACAGAAACAACCTTTCTGAAGCTCACAGTCTAGTAGGTGAGACACACATGTAAACAAATGTACTGCATGGTGATAAAGACAATTGAAGATGTAACTGCAAAGAAAAATGTTACTTAGCAGAGGCTGCTGCTTTGAAAATAACCCTTTAAAAGATGTCTCACCTCGACATTGAAGACTCCTCCTTGCGGGGGGTGGGGGGGCGACGCTTTATTAACTTAGCTCTATTTAACAGGAAAACTGCAAAATTTATGCAGCTACAATTCTCTGGAGGTAGGAGGGAAACCTCATGCACTCAGACTGGTTTGTACCAGCACCTCTCCCCTTCATTCTCAAGTCACTTTTGCCATCCCAACCTCAACTAATGGAAAGCAACCAAGTTAACCAGAAAGTGAAGGCATGGGTCCTGCACGAGGTGTTTCTGGTTTTTAGAAGCATGGGAAGGAGAGCTCCATCAACTGTGGCCAGTGAAAACTTGTCATTTGCTCTCATGAAAAAGAGAGCACAATTTCTGCTATCTTGAGGTTAACTGGCTTAGGCAAGTGATGGAAAGTTTACTCACTTTAGTTTTTCTCAAAAAAGTGACACTTTAATTATATGAACACCTATTTTATCCTTTCTTACCTCCCCCTCCACTTATAATACAATATATCTGTGATTCTGCGCCTTTTCCCAGGTTTAGGATCTGAGTGGCTCACGTGCTTGAGGCTCCTGGAGAGAAAAAGAATCCACGGATAGAACTCAATCCCCCATGTGGGCCATGGCCAGGGCAGTGGCTTCAAACCCAGCCTTTGGTAAACTCTCTGGTGGTATCACTGCCAGAGCCTCCAGATGGCCACAGGACCCCAGAGCCTATAAGCATTCTCTCTCTGACTAACTGAAGAAGGCTGTCAGTCTTATAGATGAGAAAGAAGCTCCTTCATGAAATGGCTTGTCTCCCTGTTAGAAAGAAGACAGAGGCACTGTTGTTTTTGCTTATTTTTTCTCATTCAGTCAGTACCATCCAGTTCTTACTTACACTTGTCTAGTCTCTCCTAAACGACTTCTGGAAAAGACTCCAAAATCTTTTTAAGCAGTCCCAACTAGGTACACTCCAGAGCAAAGCATTCTTCATTTATAAATGAAAGGGCTCAGCAGTAACTTCTAGCCTTATCTCATTGTCCTCTAGACAAGGAGGTTCCATGAAGACATGTTCCACAGGTAGGTTTTAAAAAAGCATTTCAAGTATCAGGGGCCAAGGTCCTGCTTCCATTTCCTCTATCACAGAACTGTTTAGTCTTACAACCTGTCTGGTCTCAGTTTTCTCATTACAAAGCAAGAGGAATGAATGAAAGAGGGTCTGTAAAATCCCCTTCCAATTCTCTCAGTCTGTATGTTACCTGGTAATATATCTTCCATTCTGGGTTAATAGTGAACCCCAATTCCTTTATGAGGTCCTTATGTTATACATACAATCCCTAATGTTAAAACAGGATTTAAAATACTATTGTACAGTCAATCATGTTGGATTCCCATAAATATGGACTTCTCATACTTGCCAATCAAATTAATTAGCCAAACTCACTTATCAAAATCCATTTAATACATTATGTGCTGGCATCTTCTAAAATATGATCACTTATTGTGTTTACTAGAAAGAATTTTTAACGAGCAGCTGCCTCAAAATTAATGAATGTATAAAGATTACACTGTAAAGTTACAAGCCAAATCCCACTAATACAATTTCAGTGAACAGCTCAGACTGCAAAATACAGCAAACTCCAACTGTTAGTCCATTTATTTAGAGAAGTATGTGAATCAACAAATTTACAAGAGCATGAAACAAATAGTTATGATATTCATGTAGATTTTGAGTACTATATTCCATGAAATACCACAAAATGGAATTCTAGCAAATCAAGGAAACTCTGTCGGTATCTCATTTCTTCCTGTATACTCTATACAGGAAGTAGAAATACTTTTCTGTTATAGAACTAGACTATAGGAAAATCAAGGTATTTGACTGTACCAGTTAGATTCTGATTTTTTCTATTCTCTAAAAAATCTCAGACCAAAGAATTATTTTATAGCCCATTAACTGATTTCCTTCAAATCCTGCTACCTTTTATTTATACCCTGTTTCTGTGCCAAATTATAAAGAGTTTTTGAAGGAAACTAAAGTAAGTTAAATAAAACTGAAACACTGCTGTGCCAACATTTTTTAAAAATCAAAGTCAGGTGTAATTAAAATGATTATACAGCTTGCTAGAACTTGTTCCATTTTTAAGAACAAATGTTCAGACTTACCTAGGGGATGTTTCCATCTGCTTCTCTCAGTTTGGTTTCCATGCTTTAGCTTTAATTATTATATGTAGGCAAACTACCAATGTCTGACTATCTAACAATAAATAACCCTGGCCTTATTTTTTTCAAATAACCCTTCCCAAAACTGAAATCACTTTCTCAAATCATATTTTAACAGCTAGTCTTACATTAGCCAGAAAGGTGACCTCACCATCACAATTTGGAGAAAATACACACCTCATTATTGAAAAACACTGCCTAGAGTTGTGCATTCCAGAGTTACGAACTTAGCCACCATGCAGATAGAATACCTACTCTCCTAAAGCCTACAATCTAAAATTAATGTGAAGGTGTATTCTAAGAAATGGTAAACAATAAAGATAATTAAACAGTAAGATAAAACCATTAAACAGATACCCAGTGGCCAATATACTACAATTGGAGATCAAAATACATGCATTTCTGGCTTAGTAAGTTAGTGACTTCGAACACTGTAAGAGTGACATGGAATCACAGAAGTGACAAAACTTGGCCACAACAAAGCCCTGATGAAAAGCAAATGCTCCAATACAGTGTCCGTACACTTCATCCTTGCGTGCCCATCTCTGATGTCCCCCAAAGTAGCTGCATAACTGATTTATTTTTCATCCAGATGGCTGGCGTCCTGTACAGACTTACAATGCTGACTGTGTCTTGGGGATGCTTATTCAGTGAATCTTGAAAGCCATTATTCACTAATTTCATGTGGAAATGAAATTTCAGCCTCCCATTGTGTATAAATAACTTGGGTACTTCCACCACATACAAAAAGTGCTTTTTGCCAGGCAGGAGAGGATGGCTGGAATGCAAAACCCTTCCTGCGTGCCCCCCTGGCCCAGACCCAAGCTGGCATATGGCAGTTCCACCAACCACCTCCATATAGAACACTAGGTGAATGCTTTAAGCAAGCCCTAATAATGTGATTTACAAAGCACTCACTGGATGGCTGTCTTCCGCCTCTGTTTTCATTCAGGGTAGGAGATTAATCTTATTTCATGAAAAGCATTTTACTACATTCTGTTCCTTGCATTCACCAGCCTCCCTACATCTTTCTTAAAAAAAAAAAAAAAAACTATTTCGCTAAAATTCTGTATATCTAAAAAGAATCATGAGTTTCCAAGTTTTCTTACCTTACAATGTTCTTATTCTAGAATTTAATCCTCGACATAGGATTTACTTTCTGTTTCAAGTCTGTGACTAGCAGGCAAAGAAAATTGGTCTTTAGAGAGCAAGCTAAACATTTTAGTTAAATTCATGTGCTTTGAATGAAACATTCCCACGCTGTGCTTATAAACAACTATTGATATTTTCTGTAACTTCATTCCAGAAACTGTTTGCTTTTAAATGTCAGAGAGTGCTCTTCCTCACCCTATTTTGGGTTTTATTTCAGTTAGCAGTGTTGCTCATCAGTAATACATACAAATTCCTATGTAGAGACACGCTCCCATCACATGCTGGAGCTGAGGAGCTCAAAGTATTTTACAAACATTATCAAAATCACTCATGACTTCCAGCTCTGGAATCTGACTTCTGGATCTGTCTCAGAAGACTTATTTACATCATCTTTGCAAAATATAATTTGTATTTATAAACACAGGCATTTATCTAGTGCTCAGCAGTGAACACAAATCATAGCCCTGGCACTGACATTCGTTTCCAACTGTGGTTTCAGTTGAACTTCCCAGAGATGTAAGATATGACTGTCTACGGTAACCTTCCTCCTTTGATTCTGAGGAGTAAATGGCATTTCCTCTCCTCTCCTCCTTTCATCTACTCTGCCACATAACTCTCTGTTCCTCACCAGTGGTATCTGCAAGGGACACGCCCTCCTTCTTTCACATACCCCCAGGAAAGTGGTTTGTCCATTAAGCCTTCCCCGGGCTTGTCTCTCAGATAAATGAATTTCAGAATGAGATGGCTGATATGCATGTAGGGATATTTCGGATATTAAAAGTAAAAATGGCCAGGTGAACTGGCTCACACCTGTAACCCCAGCACTTTGGGAGGCTGAGGCAGTCGGATCATGAGGTAAGGAGTTAGAGACCAGCCTGGCCAACATGGTGAAACCCTACCCTGTCTCTACTAAAAATACAAAAATTAGCTGGGCGTGGTGGTGGATGCCTGTAATCCCAGCTACCCAAGAGGGTGAGGCAGGATAATTGTTTGAACCCAGGAGGCTGAAGTTGCAGTGAGCTGAGATCGCGCCTTTGCACTCCAGCCTGGGCAACATGAGTGAAACTCTTGTCTCAAAAAAAAAGCAAAAATGACCAAGGCAAAATAGTTCCATCTCTGTTCTGAATTACACATCCACCTTCTGAAGGTAACCAATGCTGTCAGAATCCAGCTTGCTAAATACTCTGTTTTCCTTTTTCTTTAAAAAAAAAAAACTGATAGAACATATACAAAAATCAACATTATCTTATCCTGGAATCACATTCTACTATAATGAAACAGAGACAGCCTTGCCTTAAGAAAAGTAAAAGCAAGAAAGTGGCTCTAGCATGGAGGTGATACCCAGATACAAACTGGGCTGGTTCCGGAATTTCTAAGTGGGCTTCAGAGAAACAATCTGATCAGAACCAGGAGGCAACCTATTGGTCTTGAAGATGCATTTGCAGAACCAGATGACCCTTCTTACTTGGACTGTGGGTTTACTAAGAGTGTTGGAGTGGGTAGCTAATGGAGATTCTACCTTCAACCATGTTAGTGAAAACTGTGTTATAGCCCTGGAAATAATACTGCTACTGCCTGCAATATCATCAGCCAGATCTTTCTTAGAAGTCAGCTTCAATCTATCAACTTTAAAAGAAATACAAATGAATGAGCAAACGCTTTTGAAAAACAACGAAGACACTCAAGGATGCATAAATGTAAACTGACAAACATGTAAACAATAAAGCAAAAGTGAATGTCTATTTCTCCTCCTCTCATATCTTGCAGGTCATTACAGGGAAATTTTTTTTACAGTAGGCCTACATGATAGAGTACTTTGTACAAAAGATCAGAGCATGATTAGCTCAAGTGTCAGATGACCATAAAACTGGAGTTACATAATATACCCCCATGTACAGTTTATGTCCCAAAATAAAAAGAAAGACTTTGTCATAATCATGTTTCTTTCACATTTTAAGTGTCTGGTGTTTTTGACTAACCATATTATGCTGCCAAATCAGAAGTAATCACTTTTAGGGTCCTTTGAGAAATCCTTCTTCATACCTATATTTTTTTAAAAAAAGGTTAAGAGCAACAAATCCTGGATTCTTCCATAATTTATGTGCAACCCCCAGTTTTTAAATCAAGAAATAGAGTTTAAATTGGCAGGAGGGGGAGTTGCCCAACAAAGTTATACCTAGAGAGAACCTTTCCTGTAAATCCTTTTTGAACAAATAAGTGGTTCTAATCAAATTGTGACTATATGATGAGATTCTCACAACAAAGGAAGTCTACTCCCCTAGGAGATACTAGATTGAATGAAGCATTTCATAGCATTTCATCTATGGAAGAACTAGCCTCTCTCCTGAAAAATACTTGCTTTGGTATCTACCATAAAGCAGTAAGGCAGTAAAGGAGAAAATGCTGTGACAGTGTTTTCTTTTGATTCAGTCCAGTAGCTATGGAAACTATCTTTTAAATGCCAATTGGTCCTCTTCCCTGCAACCACATAAAATAAAACCATTTCTTACCCTCAAGGATTCCATGGCTGGAAGCTTCATTTTTCAACATGTTCAACTTATCTAAGCCCTCTCCAGTTTTTGCTCAGTATTTGCAAGCTAAAACTATCATATTTGATTGATACTATGGATTTAAATTAGAAAACACATGAATGTATTTCTAACTAAGGCTGCAAGGAGTAATAATGCCCAAACCACAAGTAAACATTTGTTAAACCTGCTTGATGTGCTCCAAGAAAAACAATGTTTGCTTCTTTCTCTTTCCCTATATCGCTTCTTCTGAGGTAAAACTGCATGTAATTTCCATCACTTCTAACGTCACCAGTCCATGTGTTTTTCTTTTCAGTGCTTGTGCATACACCATAGGCCACAAGCTACAATTCAGGGTCAAGAGTTTCCATCTATTTACAAAACTAAAAATTTAAGATTTTTCTTTTGTGGTTCCCTCAATAGAAAAATAGTAGACAAGTTAAAATATAAACTGATACTAGGTCTGTCTTTTTTTCTGCATGGATTTCAATCATATCCCATTCAAAATCGAATAACCTCCAGAGATCCATTTCTAGATTTATTCATTGTTCAATTTTTTGAGATCTGTCATTTTTATTTCCTTAACTATACTTCAACTTTTCTTTCAGTAAACAAATATGATAAAGATGGATATTCTTTGTGTTCAGTTTCCTACTTCAATATCACCTTTGTTCATCATCCTTATTGTCAAATACCCTTGTAATCTATCTCTTTATAAGACCCTCCCTAAAATTTTGAAATTTGCAAATTCAAAATAAAACAAACTGTTACGTTCTAACATGCATTAACTTTTCTCACCGATTTTTTTCAGTGTCGCTTTTCTCCGTAACCTCCAATCTGTCTCATACAATTTATTGGCAGCATACTATTTATATAACCCTATTTTATGCACAGTTAGCATGAATCTTAAAAAATTAAGGATTACAATACCCAAGACAACCTTAAAGAAGGACAACAGAGTTACAGGACTTAACCACACCTTAAGAAATGCCATAAAGGCATAGAATTAAGACAGTGTGCTTGAAGCAAAAAATATATATATTAAAAAAAAACAGGCCCATGGGACAAAATGAGGAGCTAGAAACAGATTCACAGTTAAGATAGTCACTTGATATACAACAAGAGTGACAAGGAACGTATGGGAAAAGTCTTTTCACTATACGATTCTGGGTCAATTGAACACCGATAGGAAGGAAAGTAACTGTTAATCTTTAATTCACACCACAAACCAAAATCAATTCCTGAGGGTCTGCAAATATAAGAGAGAAAATAACAAAGCTTCTGTAAAAAATAAAACAAGAACTTAAGAACATATCTTGATGACTTTGGAAGAAGCAAAGGTTTCTTAACACACAGCAAGTACTAAGCATAAAGGACTTCATTAATTTTAATAAATCTATAAAGGGAAAATGTATTTGCAATATCTATACCCAGTTAAAGACTTAAAAATACCAAGTGTCTGTAGGCAAATATGTGGAGAAGACAGAACTCTCTTCCACTGTTGGTGGGAGTGCAAACTGGTACAAACACTTTGGGGAACTGATAGAACACACGCATACCCAAGAGCCAACAAAATACTCACCAAAAATACGTACAAGCCTGTTCATAGCAGCACATTACACAGAAGACCCCAGACCAGGACGTACCCGATTGTCCATCAACAATTAACTACATCAATAAACCATGCTATATTCATGTAATGAAATGCTGCCCTGTAACTAGAATGAAGTGTTTACAACTACTTGCAATGATATAGGTAAATATCACAAATATAATATCGAATGAAAAAACAGCCAGAAAAAACAAAACATAAGTATTGAATGATTCTATTCGTATAGAGGTCAAATATGGGAAAAACCAATTTATGGTAACAGAAATCAGGATAGTATTTGTGCGTGACAAACAGGGCGTGCAGTGAATTCTTGGATTCTTTTTCTTGACATGGGTGCTAATTACATGAGTGTTTTCAGTTTGTGAAAAACCAATATACTAACACTTGATTTGTGTGCTCTTCCATATGTATGTTACACTTCAATAAATGGTTTAAAAAATTAAAGGCACAATCCCTATTTTCAATGAACATACAACTAAATTTTGAAATCAGAAACACAGAGGAAAAACAGGAGAATGTTAACAGGCAAGAGGCCACAATTAGTTTCAATCAGCACATATTCAGCAAATTCCTATGCTTGTGGCCAATATTTTAGGAGTCATGGAAACATTTATAAACACTGAAAAAATTCCCCCTGCTCTCCAGGAGTTTATAACTCAAAGCAAAACAGGATTTTTTTTTTATTTGCTCAGGAAAAAAAAAAAAAAAAAAGAGGTGGGGAGAGTCATAGCAGACACTAAACGATTATAATGCTAGGGCAGTCAACTAGCATATGTTGCAACAGCTGTGCTGTGGGGATTGAGAAAGAATCATGGTTGGGGTCTGAAATTATCAAGAAAGGCCTCATGGAAGAGACGAACGTGACTGTGGAGTGGAAACACGCATAGCATCTGAATTCACAGTGTGAAGACCCAGCAATAGGACTGATTCCAGGGAGGGAGGCTATAGGGGCAAAATGAATAGTAACTGAATAGATGGAGCTTTCCTGGTGAGGTAGGTAAAGAGGAGTCACTGGGGAAGAAAACACTGAAAACCAAACTGTATTCTGATGGGAAAAAAAATAAATAAATAACTGTCTATCCTCAAATAGAGCAATGACCGGAAAAAAGCTTGTTAAAAATATGTATGCCTTTAACAATACTGCTTATCTCTGGAAAATTTTTCAAACTGTAGGTCGCAGTAAATTAGCAAGGGGTAAAATCGCTATAATATACCATAACCCATTTTCCCTAAAAGTGAAATAGAAAAAAGCAGAAAACGCCACAATGCACTACACAGATCCTTAGGAAGAATGTACATATTCCAGCTGATGCTGCCGCCAATTGCTGGAATCAGTGGGTAAGACATGGTGTGGGCAATGTAAGGAATACATACAAAGGCTACCTCATCCAGCTTCATTTTGTGAAATAGCACTGTTGCTTGAAATTTTTGTTTTTGTGATTTGTACGTGTGTGTGTGTGTGTGTGTTTGCATGTATATGTGCACTGCGTTGAAATTAAAATGTATTTTCTTACTGTGACTTCCAGTCAAGAAAGTCTGAAAAATATTCCTCCAGAAGTGGAGTTCTGCAAAATTCATTTGAACGAGGAGTCTATGCCCAAATAACGTTAAATGAGGAGATGCAGAATAAATGAATGAGCAAACAGGTAGCGTTAAAAGTCTACATTAAGACATTTAGACCCTCCCCAGGTTGTGCTTAAGCCTTAGGATTATTTACTCCTCCTTGGATTCCCTGTATCCCAGAAGTTACTCAACCCAGCACTCCTTTCAATAACATTAAATGAGGCTGGAATTTAACCATTGCCTAAATCCAATTCTTCCTGCCTGCCTGATCTATCTAGCACGTTGTGAGGCCTTGCAAATAGAATCATTTATATCACATGTACTATTTAAATTAATGTTAATTTGTATTTTTAAACTCTGTTCCATTTATAAACACCTAATACACAGAGCCCTGCTTAAAAAGGATCAGATAACTGGCAATTTGGGGCAGAACTGTGAGATGCCTTTAGTTTAAATTTTCTTGATAGTTGCCATGTTTCTTCCTGATTTTCAACATACAAATCTAGCTTCAGGGAGGCTAATGGCTGTTTTATGATAGTCTCATTAATGACGTTGTTACAAAAACTGTGAGAAGCATTAAACATAATTTTTTTACATAAAGTGATTTGATTCTATGTTAATTTCCTACCCCCTTAAAATTTTACAGCATTCAATTAAAATCACATAAGAATTTCCCAACCCCTTCAAATTTTACAGCATTAAATTAAAGTCCCATAAGTAGCCTCCATCTACATTTCCGCCCCCATCACTTTAAATTAAAAGGGAAATTCACTAGAAACCCAAGGTCTTACGCTGTTGAAAGCATTCCAATCAGCCACACGGAGCATTTATTGTGGGACAACATCCATGAATAATTAAAGACCCACTTAAAAATATGAATATGTTTTCTTTATAGAAGCTTATCCCAGGAGCGGAGAAGGCCTTCATTCATTCTGAAACCTAGCAAACCGGAAGTAGGCAGCATGAAATCTCTCAAGTGTATATTCACTTCCTGTTCTGCATAGGTCAGCCTTTCTCCATGCTCCATAGTTTTGCAATTTCTCCCTTCCACATCCTATTTTCTACTGCGGCTACTTCAAGTGATGTTTGTTTCATGTTACTTGTTCCAGATTTACTCTAAAGTATTTTCAAATGTGACTATATTAGGAAAAGCGAATTGGAAATTGTAAAGTCCTGTGAGGGATTGGCAGTCTCCCTGTAAATGAGGTCACACGTGGACCAGTCACATTACTGATGAAGTGTTCAGAGCAACTAAGAAATTTCTCCCAAAAATCTGCATTGATATTCTGGAGAAACTGTTCCTTATTACTTAGGAAGGAAGTTGGCTGCATGCTAAAAGGGAAAACTAGAAATTGTCCATATCAGCTGGTCACACAACTTTCATTGATTTCATTACAGCCCCTGGGAGAAGGTGGTGGAATTATAAAGCTACTTTGACAAAGTGTGGTGAGTGATCTGCACTGCCTTTGTTTGGGACTATTTATCCCTAAATCTACACCCCACGCCACAGAAGTCAGGCATCTTCCACTTCCTGCCCTATGCTACTCAGAAAGCATTTCTTTTCTTCTACCTTATCCTCAAACAAAACCACTTAGAGTTCCATCACAAGGCCATCTGTTATTTTTAGATGGAGATCCTGGGCATGTCCCCTGGGCTCCTCTCCCATGCCCTTCCTCTGCAGTGTGCAATAAACAGGGCAGGGAACATAACATGTGAGACGATTTCAGAGGAGGGCCTTTGGTTCACTGGGAAAAAGGCAGCATTGGTGCCAGGATCTTTCTAGTCCAGATTCTGAGGTCAACTGGCCATGTATCCTTGCTCAACCCATCTGAACTTTCCTAGGTCTTAGTTTCCTAGTTTATAAAATATAGGGACAAGACTAGACAATGTTGAGCTGCACTGCCTTTTAAATTCTCTTCTGTGTAGAGTTGGATCATTCATGGGTTTTATAGGGAGATCCTTGACTCAGACTGATCCAACCCAGAGCACATGTCTAACCCTTGACTGCTCTAGTTCGTTCCCCAATCAGGTCAACAGACCCAACCCTGATCCTTGGAAAAGTCAATTCCTTCCTTCCTTCCTAAGTTCTAATTTATCACTTCTCTATCCTGAGAGAAATCATCCTCTCCTCACTACTCAGTTTTAAACTGGCAGTATCCCTGAACATTTCTTTGTATCTTACTTTCAAATTTGGTTTTCTTGCTCAGAGTCTGCCAGAGAGATGCCTCTAAATTCATTTAACCTGGACTGTGTCTTCCCCTTTAGCCATTTCCCTCCCCCATCCCACAAACTGAATCACTCCCACTTATGTTCCTGCCCCTCCCACCCAGTAGGTCTGCATTCTTATCCAGAACCTTTGAATGAATTACCTTACATGGTAAAAGGAATTTTGCAGGTGTAATTAAGTTAAAAATCTTGAGATGGGGAAGTTAATCCTGGATTTTTTGGGTGAGCTCAATGTAATTAACAAGGGTCCTCATGAAAGGAACTCTGAAGAGTCAAAGCCTCAGAAAGAGATGTGAGGATGGATGTAGGGGTCAAAGTGATACCCCTGCCAGAGGCCAGAAACCAAGGAATGTGAACAGCCATTAGAAAGTGGGGAAGGTTACATTCTCCCCAAGAAACTCCAAAATGAATGCAGCCCTGCCAACAGCTTGATGTTAGCACTTTTGACTCCCAGAACTATGAGATAATATATTTCTTTTGTCTCAAGCCACTAAGTTTGTGGTGAATTATTACAGCAGCAACAGGAAACTAATATACTTTCTCTCAGATTGTTCTAGGTGCCACCAACTTCAGGCTGACTTGACGTTAGCCACCCTTCCTCCCTTGCTCCTTCAAAATAAATGTTGATTGAGGATCTCCTATGTGCCAGCTCTGTGATGGGTTCTGAACAATAGACAATGCAGATTCAAGCTCTATGTCTACAAAGCTGACAATCTGACAATAAATTCTGACTTGAAACCTATAACTACAAATATAATGAGATCTACAAAGGAAGCACATACACCCAAGGGAACACAAGGTGGGGCGGTTTGGGAAGGGCCCTGACCTGGTCTTTAGAGGAAGGAGGTTGAAGCTAAGATTTGAAAGATGAGGTGGCAGTAGCCTGGAGAAAGGACTCAAGGCAGCTAGCAATGTGCTTCTGAAGCAATGTAAAGAAGGCAGGTGAAGAAAGAAGTCAGAAAAGGCAGAACATGTAAAGCCACCATCAAGGGTTTTATTATTATTATTATCATTATCATCATCATTATTTTACTGCAACCTAAGAAGAGAAGTTTTAAACAGAGGAATGACAGGAAATCTGAAAACATCAGGATCCTGAGACAACATCAGGGAAGGAATGTCAGAGCACAAGGAAAAACAATGGGTCCAAGCCTTTGAGGTTCTGATTCAATGAAAAGATATTCCCCAAGAGTGAATGCCTATTAATTCACAGCTATGTGATCAACCTTTATCAGGACCTTGACCTGAGGGTGAGGCAGTCAGGGAGCAGCCCAGGTCTAGGCGAGTAGGGCCAGCAGCGTGGATGATCTGCTTCACCACTGGACATTTCCTATGGGTTAGAGCACTGGACAGCTCAGCCCTCTGCCTTACGCTGGGCACCCATCACCAGCTTAGGGTATGTAAGAGAGTGTGCAGGTGTGGTTCCTGACACCATGTGGAGGGCCAGCCGCGGGCGGGGCCACCTGCTTCTGAGGCAGGCTCTGCCCTCCTTAGGATCTCACTGCCTGCTATTTCCTCAGTGGAAACAGGTTCTAAATTGAAAACACGTTCTCTCGGAATTTTTAAAAAGCATTTAAAGAAAATATAGCTGGGGTAGTGGCTCATGCCTGTAATCCCGACAATTTGGGAAGCCAAGAAGGGAAGATCACCTGAGGCCAGGAGCTTGAGACCAGCCTGGACAACATAGGGGGACTCCATCTCTACAAAAAAATTAGTTGTCCAAGATGGCACGAACCTGTAGTCTCAGCTACTTGGGAGGCTGAGGTAGCAAGATGGCTTGAGCCCAGGAGGTTGAGGCTGCAATGAGCCTTGATAATGACACAGCACTCCAGCCTGGGTGACAGGGTGAGACCCTGTCTCAAACAAACAAACAAACAAACAAACAAACAAAAACAAGAAAAGAAAAGGAAAGGAAAGAAAAGGAAAATAAAATATACTTTCCTTTTAAAAGTGAAAGAAAATATATGGCCCTGCATATCTCAAAGTTTGGCATCCATGGATTCATCCAACCATACACTGAAAATATTCTTTAAAAATTAAAAAAAAAAAAACAGCAAAACAGTAATAAGGAAATACAAAGAAAAAATACAGTGTAACAACTGTTTACACAGCATTTACATTGTTTTAGGTATTATAAATAATCCAGGGATAACTTAAAGTGTACAGGAGGATGTGTGTAGGTTATATGCAAATCCTATGTGCTTTGCTATCAGGGACTTGAGAATCCATGGATTTTGGTATTGGTGAAAGGTCCCGGAACCAATCCCCTGAACACATTGAGAGATGCCTGTATCTGCTGCTAGCCACATACAGAGGAGTGGAAAAGAAAACAAACATTTTTTTGACCCAGACCCTAAAACTGCCATTGAGCTCCCGCAAAGATAGGCCAAGCCTTGCATGAATTTGCTGGTCCTTATTTGGCCACGTGGCTTTGACTTCATTGGGCACAGGAGTGTTAAGGAGGATAATAACACTAAACATTTAGCACATAGCAGATGCCAAAACAAAACAAAAAAAAGCATATAAAATCATTTATTATTGACTCTGCAAGGCACTCTATCAAACTGCAACCTAAAGCAGAGATTTGCTATGCAATAATAGTTCTTATTTAATAGATGTGAAGATGAGAAAAGCCATCATTCACTACTATGAAATATATGCATGTAACAAAATTACACTCGTATCCCATAAATTCATACAAATAAAAAGAAAAAGAAAATACAAGTGAAATCAGTATATAGACTGTAAAGAAACATGAACTCAACATTTATCTTAAAAAGCATATTCCTTTTAATAGCAATGAAGACCAGACTGGTCTTCATTGACTGATCCAAATGCATGTTTCTGTCCCAAGAGTAATCAACTGCATTTTATTTATTGGAGTGGTTCTTTGAAATTGAGGCTGGAGGCTCTGAAACTATGAGGAAGTCTCTCCTAATATTCAGTCACAGTCATAACCCCACTAAAATTTTAATTTTAATTTTAATTTCTTTAGGAAAAATAATATTTCACAGACCTTTAGTCCAAGAATTGGAACTGCCTAATGTAAGGGAAAGACAGACTCAGTGAGTTAACAGTGTCCTTCCTATACCGGAAGCATCATTATTCAGAGGATGATGACATTTTCATCCCCACATCTCCTGATTAAACAAACAAGAGAACAGAAGCTTTCAGATGGGAGAGATGCTTAGTATCAATGAGGAGAGAGTTCCTGGCAGTAAAGGTTACTTAGAAGAGCTGTAAAATCACTTTGCCCAGAGGCCCTTAAAAAGAAAGAAATGCATCTGCTCATGTTCGTTTGGATGTAACCATTCCTAGAAGCAGTTGCAGAAAAGAGATGACTTGAACTTCCATTTTCACTGTGGGGCTCTCTTTCTAGTCACAGCCAAGTAGAAAACACAAAAGCACAAGCTCCCAACAATATCACAACTCACAGACATCCTACCATTGGCTGGAGCTGGATCCCCTCAACAGCACAGGGACTGTCAGATCAGAGCACGAGAGGTTTTTGCGTAAAGCACTGCTGCTGTGAAAGTCCCTTTTAAACTCCAATGGCATGTTTCTTCTGCCCTGCCACTGATTTAGACAAAAGAAGGTACCCTAAGATTTTTCTATGCCTCTAGGGGTGTAAGCCCCTATCAGACCAGAGGTTTCTTAGGCCAAAGTCAGGTTGCCCATGGGCACCACCAAAGACAAATGCAGAAAGCTTTCCTCAATGCTAGCCAAAAATAGGGTCTACAAGGGTTCTGAAGTTATAGTGCATGATGCCTACACATTTAAATTCATGACTTACTTGCAGCTGGCAGAATTCATTCCAATGTCCAGAATAATGTGCCAAAGCAGCCTTGTACTAAAGCAAGCCACAGCCCTTTACTGTTGTCCTTCAGCAGGCAGCCAGCCTCGGTGGGTCTGCAGACAGCGACTTGTGGAACGTGAGGTGAAGACTCTGTCAGTCCCATTCATTCACTTTGCCAGCCCTCTGAGAGAATAATGAATCCTGTGTTTCAGGGTAAAGATGCCAACCTCACCAAGGCTGCCTCTTGCTGAAGTGAATAACCGTAACAGAGTTCCTGCTGGGCAATCAGGCAAGCAATCCCCAACTTTTCCACTCACTGGGAATGATGCAAAGTACACTGAGAATGCCAAATGCATTTCAAAATATAACTGAGGTTCAGCTCTGTGGCTGAGAAAGCAGATTCCTTAAGAAATTCTGGGAGAGAAGGAAAGAGAATTAACGTGTCTAGAAGATCCACTCTGTGCCAGGCATTCTGCTGGACCTTTACATAACTTACTTCATCAAACACTGATGATAAGCTTACAAAGAGCTTAAGGCAAGTACTGTTCGTCCTTATTTCATGGAAGAGGCAGTATATCCCACAAACTAAGTAAATGAAGGCTATAGAAGACAGAAGTTAATCACTGGGTTTCACAAAGGTAGAAAGTGGCAGAGCTAGATAAGATTTATGTCCTCTTCTACCGCCCAAGGCTTCCTTTCAATGCCCTCCATGCCTTGGGCTCCCTCACCCCCCCGTTTCATCATATTTATCCTTTGAATGGAACCAAGATGGGGAAGCAATATCCCAGTTGTAGAAACTCTGGGGTAGAGCTTGAGTTCTGCCTTTTTCAAGCTAGCTGATATTTTAAAGATCATTTAAACTCCTAGTCTCAGTTTCCTTATATGTAAAATGAAGATGCAGACCAAATGTGTATTTTAGTGAGAAGAAAAGGGAAAATATATGTAAAAGTGCTTTAAAATTATAAATTCAAATGCGAGACAGTATCATCACAAAACCATTGAAGCACCCATGCCAGACATGTCCCACCAGCTCCCCTACAATGTGGAGCTCAGAGTAAGAGATAAGGCTAGACTCCAGCATGTTCTTTAAAGAGCAACCAGGATATCTGCCTTCCATCAACTCCAAGAGTAACAAAAATAAGCAGAAATTCACTTCTCTCACTGGCATTGACTCATTCATCACTCCACTGCAAAAGCCTGGGAAACAGGCCCCAAAAATTATAGATGATGATAACTACAGTAGTTGATCTCCAAAGATAGCCCCCAATGACCCCTATCTCCCAATATTCATGACCTGGTGTAATCTCCTCCTACAGCAAAAATAGGTTGGTCCTGTGGCATGCTTTGATCTATAGAACATGAGAGAAGTGACACAATGCCAGCTCCAGGACTAAGCCTTAGGAAGGTCTAGAAGTTTACACTTTTGCTGTGAACCACCATGTAAGTAGTCTTGGTAGAGACAGCATGTGGAGAGTTCATATGGAGGGAAACAGAGATCCAGCCACCCCAGAGGAGCCCAGCTTTCCATGTCTGATGCTTCCTACCGAAGTAGGAGTGACCCAACTGGGATACTTCAGCAAGGTTGAGCCCTCAGGTGACTGAAGTCCCAGACAACATCATGAGGAGCAGAAAAACCACCCAGCTGAGTCTACTCAACTCTCAGAATTGTGAGAGACAGTACAGTTGATATTGTCTTAAACCCTAAGTCTGGAGATTGTTATTCAGCAACAGATAATAGCAACAAGGAGGAAAAGGTATCATCATTTGATCCTTTACTATGGGGTTCGCCCTTAACATACATAATTTAATTGAATCTGTACTATAATAATATGAGATAGGACACCAATTTCTAGGAGGTTGGGTGAAGTTACATAAGTTATCCTAGGTCAAGATTTGAAACCCAGCTGTGGTTTGTGACTGCAAAGCCCATTCTCTCAATATCCTTGTTATGTTTTTCATAATGTATATCACAGAATTACTGGTCTCTAAAGAGTTGAAGAACTGGGATGAATAAAAAAGAAACGTTACCAATTAAACATTTATTTTAAATAATATAATAAACAATATAAATGGAAGTATTACAGTGAAAAAGAGCTTTCACTTAGGAGCCTGGAACTTGAATTCAACTTCTGACCTAGTCATCAGCTGTGTGAAACTAAACAAGCAATTTGACTATGAAAAAAAGTTTTCTTTTATAAAATAATAAAATAACTTCTTAGATTTTTGTGGTTGTCAGAATAAAATACTGGACATAAAGGACTTCTGCAAATAAAAATAAAAGAAAGAAAAAAGGAAAAAAAGTCCTATAGCTATATGAAGAATTGCTGTTGAATTAACTTGAGAGTTCTTCACTTCATAGTTACCACAGAATTTTTCAGTTCCCAACTATTTGTATTTTCCTGCCTCCTTCCAGGATAAATGTTCTTATAAATACTGTTTTGTTTCTAGAGCTTTGGGACACATCACTCTTTTTAAAATGCAAAATAAAATAAACTGAAAGACAACTATTTAATACATCACTTCTTTATTAATATTTTTGGAAGCAACGCCACGAAAAGCAGCAACCCTGTGGTTTCTAGTGAATAGTGACATTTTCCCACCCTATTGATCCACTCACTTACGTTAGTTTCATTGGGGGAAGGGATGTAAGTGACAGCTTTGGGGAATGTGTGTACAAATACAGTCCTGACACAGACAAACAGAGGGCTCCTAGTGCGAATGGATACGAAATGAGGTCTACAATAGATAATGGCTGTTCTGTTCAGTGGAATGAGATATGAGATGTCCCATAAAGAGAAACTCTGCCCCTTGGGTGGGCAGTGGCAGCTAACAGTATTAAAATAGCCCTCGCCAACCATTGCTTACAATCCTTGTAGCAGCTTTTATCCTGTTTTGGAAACCAAATGGTATCTCTGGTAGTCTCAGCAATTTCTGTAACATTCTGTCATCGGAAGTAAGATCTAGGCTCAGAATGAGTATATAAAGCTTACACTATAGAATTAAAAACAAGTGTTTAATTAATGAACAAATTATGTGCAAACTCATAAGTCTGAACTGACAGGGAGTAAGGAACATGCTTTCTCTTAAAGATTTAAAATTTTATTTTTCCAAAGGCCCCAAAGTCTATATATAGATCTTCTATTATATAAATAAACATTGTGCTCCCTATTTCAAAGTGGAAGGAATGATGGTTAATTAAATGCAAAAAAAAAAAAGCAATCTGCTTGATGAAATAATTGGAAATTTTAAGTAAACTAAAGAAATATAATCTGATCTATTTATTTTTGAGTTTTTTCACTTAGTTTGGGCGTAACGGTACTAATCTAACACTAATATGTACAATAATGTATATGCTTATATTTGTGTGATACATTCTCACTTGTTTGACATATTATCATTGAACAAATAGGAACCTTACCCCCTCTATTGAACCCGATTATATAAAAATAGAAACTACAATGAGGCACCTAGATGAAACCCTTCATTTGAATTAATAACTCCATTAGGAAAGATTGTGACCCCAAAATAACCACTGTAGAGTGATTATGGCTCATTTGGCATATCTTTACTCCAATCTTCCTAAATTGCTTCTAATTGTTTTATTATAAATGTTAATAATATATAATATTTACGTTTGCATTTTTATCAAATAACATTTAGGAAAGTATAAAAATTATCCGAAGTCCACATGTTAAAAAGCAAGGTCAATATTCTCACAAGCATACACAATTTGTAGTTTAAAAAAAATAGGTAAATGTAAAATATCTCAAGTGTACTATAACCACCTAATTAGAAAATGAATGTGCCCACACGAACCAGTAGAGACATATCATTATCTCACATTCATTGGTTATCACTCTACAATTAATGGAAGAAATGCACAGTCAATAGTTTAAAACAAAGTGAAAGTTCCTGTCTCAATCCAGCACACTGGAGGCCATTGATTAACATAAATGCGCTCAGGTAAGTGCCCTTTCTGGCTGCAGCCCTCATCTTCTGTCTTCTCTCCTAGATTCATATAGTAACAGAAGACCATTTAATCTTGGCTAGTCAAACAGGGACATGAGTTAGATAACGAGGCTGGACACATTATAATTTTCCCTACTTACCCTCTACAGACTATAGGACCTATGGAGTACACACAATCACTACTCACAAAATAAAAGTGGGGATTTTGCAATTATACAGTGAGTTTATCTAACGTAGACAGCCAAACGAAGAATTCAGGAATCAATACGAATTTTTTCAGCTTGAAGTAGTCAACATGCTCAAGGACACTGATATGTCTATGTAGCACAAGTTAATACAACATTAAGATACCAGTGGTCAGAAACTCATCAAGCAAGAGCACAAAGAAACACAACTCAAGGTTTTCAAGGCCATGTGAAGTGCCAACAAGCAATATAACTAGGAACAAAATGGATCCAGATACGTTATGAAATTGCAAACAACAAAAGAGAAAAATATTCAGAAAAATTCACACTAATAACTACAACTAGTTTGAATCATTTGTAAGCTCCCAAACACATGAACAGAATCATAACAGGTGTAAGAATGGAAAGAAGCAAATACAGAGAACAAATGAGCTATTAATTAAGCAGCTAAATGCATTTATATTCATAAATATGTAAGAAAACGAAGACGCTTATGATAACTAACTACTCTGATAAACAATTCTAGAGAAAAAGCAGCAGGGCTTTTCATTATACAGTATTGCTTTATTCCTCTGCCTTTTTTGTAAATATTGAGAACATTTCTCAAAAATAGAAAATAATCAGGGAAAAAGAAAATCATTATTCTGTGTAATCTCGCATAAATGGCTGAAAGGTCAGATGCTTAACTTTATGTACACAGATAAAGGAGAACATGAAGATTGTGAACAAACCTAGAGGCCGGTTCTTGGAGACCAGAGAGACAAATGATGGGACCCAACATTATGTGCTAAAATTTTGGCATAGAAATGAATAAACTCAAAAGAGTTGGCAGCAACATCTGTGTGACCTTTACACTGTGATCACTCTCCTTTCGGATAAAGTTTAAGATGAAGAAAACCAGCAAAAGTGCACCGGGGCCACCCAAAGAACCAGATTCCCAACTGTAGGGTGTAGAGTCTCTTTTCTGCATTGTAGACACTCCCCCAGCCTACATAAGCCCATTCCAGTGCAGGAAGCGCTAAAGACTGCACAGAGTCACTACAGGCACTATTACTTACACTTGACTTTTGGCTTGAACTAGCTGGGTTGCATTTTAAGTCCATTTTATTGAGAGAGCATTTGTACTACAGAGTGCCCACCAAAAACAAACAACAACAACAACAACAACAAAAAACAAAACAGTACATACTTGCAAACACATCCCTGTCTCATTGGGTTTGGAATACCCTCGGGGCACCTCACTGTCTTTGACTACTGCATAGAAGTAGCTTAGAAATCTGAACTTGTGATTTGGCCCCTAATCACTCACTGCTCCTCACTCAAATCCAACCTCTGCAGCATTTTCAGATTCATGTTCCTAAAACTGTCTATCCAACATCACCTCTGACTCAAAATTGTCAATGGCTTCCAACAGCATTTCCCAAGATAGCCTCTATAAACAGCCCCCGCAATATGTTCCATTAAGAATAAATTCAGTGGCTGGGCATGGTGGCTCACACCTGAAATCCCAGCACTTTGGGAGACTGAGATGGGCAGATTGTTTGAGCCCAGCAGAGTTTGAGACCAACCTGTACAACATGGAGAAACCTCGTCTCTACAAAAAAGATACAAAAATTAGCCAGGCATTATGGTGTATGCCTATAGTCCCAGCTACTAGGGAGGCTGAGGTGAGAGGAATACTTGAGCCCGGGGAGGTTGAGGCTGCAGTGAGCCAAGATTGTGCCACTGCATTTTAGCCTTGGCGACAGAGCAAGATCCTGTCTCAATTAAAAAAAAAAAAAAAAAGAAGGAGAAGAAGGAGAAGGAGAAGGAGAAGAAGACGACGACCACCAAAAATAATAGATTCAGTGATCAAATCTATTTTCAGAAACTCTTAGAGATTAACAATATGGATTCACGTAAGAAAGTCTCTGATAACTTCTGTAGCAGAGAAACTTTTTTTTTAACTTTCTCCCAGTTTTTCTTACTTTTTCAACCATGGGGACTTCTTTTGACTAACAATTCTACAATATCCAATAGAACTAACCTTCCAGAACGATGGGTCTTGGGAAATGCTGCCCCAAAGCGTGAAGTTCAAATTCCTTAGCATGCATGTGATGACTCATATTAATGGGCCTCTGCTACTGCTCCACCTCCACCTCCCACCCTCTCTTCCACGTGCTCAGGTCCCTGCCTGAGCTCAAGTCCTCTGCTGGCTAGAGTGCTCTCCCTCCTCATGTTTAAGTCCCACTGGGGTCAGCTCATACTCTCCTTCCCCCAGCAGGCCTATCCCAACCACACAAGCCTCATCCATCACTTCATCTTCCAACCTCCTGTTCCACTGATTTCCTTCTTCTATTTCCCAGCTCCACATTAAGAGTTCTGGGGGGGATCTTATAGGTTTTGTGTCCTTTTTCTTCACCTAAATTTTAAGTTCCTTGAAGGCATTTGCCTTTTATAAATAATTTTATAACTAACTTAGAACTAATTACATTTTATAACTAATTACTATGAATTAACGAAACCTAAGATCTTGTAAGCATGTTAAATAAATGGTATGTTTTAATGAAAATAAGATGAGTTTCTCCAACTATGTCAGTGTAGCAAGAGGAAGAGGGAGATCATGTCAAAACAGAATAAAATTCTCAGAGTAATGTAATTTAGCAGAGTGACTGAGGGATGTCTGCGAAGCAACATCAGGATTCCAAAGTTCTACAAAATCATCACCAGTGCCAAAATGTTGAACAAGAAACCACAGATACAAAGTTGTGGTGTGCACCAAGCCCTAAAATTTTCCAATGAAAAAAGAGGATATATTCCCTAATCTGATCTAAAGTAGACACAATGATTCACAGGAAGAGAGGAAAAAGGTTTTTGGGGTCTGTTAAGTGCCAAATCAGATAATTTGCTAATTTCTAATACAGTGAATTCCCAAATTTCCTTCCTTTCTATGTGTCTTCTATTCAACAAATATTTATTAAACACTTACTAGGCATCAGGCACTGAGAAAAATAGGCAACTGGAAATGTCCTGGGGAAAACTGGGATAAAGTATGAGGTACAGAGACACAAACGTTTCTTCTGTCGGAAAGTCCTAGAAAATGAGAGAGCAACTTTTCTAAAGTATATTAACGCAATGAGGATGAGGCAGCCTAAAATAAGTAAGTCTCATCTAAAAGCTGTCAAAAGCCATAAGCGGGCAGATCCATGCAATGTCAACTTTATGTGTTTCTTTTATCTATTTCCAGAACCAATGACTTCCTGTTGCCAAATGCAGTATTAGAATAAGGAACACCAGTGGCAATCACTCTTCTAGGTCCAACACATTGTCTGATACATGGTAGGCACCTAATAACCATCTGTTGAGCAAACTAATAAATGAACAGATGCATGAAAAAAGGCAGGAAAGGAGGCTTTCCACCTCTGCACAGAAATGCAGTGTTTAGTTGGAACTTGTTGGGTGCTGTAATTCCTTTACACTGGAACACAGTGAAGGGTGGGTTATACAGATCAATCAATGTCTTCTTAATTCACATCTTCCTTAAAAACATTCTTATTAAAGATCAAATTTCATAGGCGGAACAAAATATTTAGATAGTCCTACATGATTCTTCTCCTATGTCACGGCAATGCAGGCAAATTTAGGACTCCTACAATAAATGTACCATGCCAGAATTTTGAATGAATAGTCCATTTCATACCATCTCAATAGGAAAAAAAAATGGTGGAGCAAGTGACAGCTGAATTTGGACACCTGTCCCTCGGGAGGAGGTAAAAAGAACTGCACTGCAATATTAGTATTTTAACAAGTTTAGGTTTCACAAAAGTGACTAAGAGGAAAAACAAAAGAAGAACAGTCTGAAAGAAAGCAAGCTGACACAAATTTGCATCAGGTGAACTGTGTGTTATATATCGAATCTGACCATAATGCCAATAGGTTGAATTAATTCATCTTATTCTACTTACAATGCCACACTTAATATTTGGCACATGTGTGCCTATGTGTGAAACTTGATACAAATTAAATTAGAAAAAATGTTGGTAGTTTAAATCGCATTAATAGAAAAAAAATAAATCAGAAAACTGATTGATGATAATGTCATCTTTAGACCAGGAAGAATCTTACAAGGAAGGTGAGGAGGATCTTTTCCCTGGAGGTATTTACAGTGAAAACAAGCAAAGAACTGAGAAATGGAAAAGAAAAAATTCCTTGCTGATTTAAAAAGCCCAATATTTTCTCTCTCATTTCTATAATGCTGTGAACAGAGTGTAGGGGATCAAGAGATTGTTGAACCCAAATACAACCCTATATATTGTAGTTATTACAGAAATCACCTTCAAGCTTTCCAAACGATTCAAAGCACCAGCAAAAACCACCTGAGATAGGCTTATCTCATAGGATAACTCTCTCCTTTGCACCTCACAGTGTTCTATTTAATAACACCGCTATGATACTTGTTTACCTTATTATATAATATCTCTACATAATACAGAAAATATCTATTTCACAGATATCAATACTGCTGCCTTTGAAAAGGTCCAAAGATACAGTATGTTTCCGACATAGCCCAGGACTTAATAAATGGCAAATGTACTTATTATGGTGATGTTTCTTACTATGATGCTCTTATTATTTCTTATCATACAAACCCATCTTCCAGCTGAGAATAAGACTATGTTTTTCATCTTTGCATCCCTTGCAGCCCAAGCACAGTGACTTTTACAAGCATTTGATGAATTTAATGTTAACTGAAAGGTCGAAGCTTATCTTTAAACTAAACTAGTTTATCTCATGAACTGACCTGTTTGTATCTCAAGGAAAGAATAGGTATCATCTCCCATCACACTGGTGGAGGACAACACTCCCTCTGAAAGTAGCTGCAGTCATATTTAATAACACAGAGACTTCAGTTAGCTCTGAATTAAAATGCGGTAATATTTAGGAATGAAAAAAATACCCAGGAATGCCAATGTAATTGCTTTAGGTTATAAATTCCCTATTAATGGTTGTTCTCTGTTGGGCAGGGAGGAGGTTGAGAGACGAGGTTCATGTGAAATAGCCAGTCTCATCCAATCCAAAGTGATATGAAAATTATATTAAAAGACCATAGCTGCTAACATCTGTTGGCTTTCTTGTGGGTGGGCCACTGTCTCATGCCCTAATATGTGTTAGATTTTCATCTTAACATCTCACAAATGCACGTACTTTTTATTTTTATAGATGATGAAACAGGTTAGAGAGATTCATAACCTGGCCCCAAATCACATTAATAATAAATAAGAGAATCAGGCTTTGAGTTCAGATCTACACAGTCCCAAGTTTGAAGGGGTACTCCTACCTAACATGTGTTCTTAGCAACACTCTGAGTTCGCAAATCTCCAGCTATTTAGAGGCCATAGTTTTACCTCTAGGAGCAAGTGCTATGACTTATGTTCAAGACCTTTCAATACAACACAAAATGATTAGCTTCTCTCCCTTTCTCTAAGCCCTTCCCACCTGCTACAGTACCTGGAAATCTAGGTACCGGCATGCTTCTTAAAGCACTTTGTAGGCTATGTTAGTGTCTGAGATGAGTAACAAGTTCACAGAGCCTGTTTATTTATGCCACCTACTCTCTGACAGAAAGGACCATGTGAAAACAGTATTTATTAGGAGAAAGAGGATGGAAGGGCATAATCTCCAGGAAGCAATCCCAATCAGGGCCAACAGCCTTCAGCAGCAATACTGCACTACTGCCCTCCAGCAAGAAAGTCTCAACCACCCACATTCTTATTCATCTACAGAAACCCAAAAGGACAAAACTATCAAATGTTTTAAAGGAACAAGGTATCAGCTAAGTAAGAAAGGGCACAGTTCCACATAAAAAGCAGGAAGGCTTGTTTTCCAAAAATGCCCCTTGGCAAATATTTACGGGGTGACAGCACAAATAATAGGGCCTTGATTAGGGGGTTACAAAGAAGACGGACACCCCTGAGCCCGGATGATGTTAGCCATCAGCACAGTGCTCTTAACTTTCCCTGCTCCAGTCTCTCATGGTTTATAAAAATATTTGAGGAGTATGCCCAAGGTTGGAATCAGCCTCACCTCTCTCTCAACTTCATCTGAAAACCCGAAGCTGCTAAAGTCCCCTGCCAGAAGGGGGCTCACCCGCCCCACTATGCCCAATCTAACTCCCCAAATAGATCTATATTGTTTGCATTATGTGCTTTTCATTGACATATAATCAACCTAGAGATTTAGGTTGGCTCTGAACTAAAATACTGTAATATTTAGGAATGAAAATAATACCCAGGAATGCCTAATACAGAGTCACAGGCTTGACTAAACAAACTCTCTAGGAAAAAAAAAAAAACTCTACATGTCTAAAACTCGCCACCAACCTTCACAGTATTAAACAATATAAAGCTCCTTTGGGCATCCTGAACCTTCCTCATAACAGACCTTGCCCTAGGATTACCTTCTTGGCTTATCTGTTATCTAGTCATACCCAAAGCCACCCCCCAGCCATAATAATCTCCCTACCATATACCATCCTGCTTGTAAAACTTCTTTGAATAAAACTTTTCAAAATGATAACACAAGATCAGCATGATATCTGAAATGTAAACAAAAATGTATGACTATCGGCTAGCATTATAAAAACCATTTTTGGAGGAAAGTCATGAATGATATTCACAACTACTAAGTCAGAAGGGCTGCCCTCCGTGTTCAAGGAGCAGAGAAAAGAAATCTACAGGAAGGCCTTCTGTATATCCTCCCTAAAAATGATTTTTAAAAAGAGAAACTGCCATTTATCCACGTGAGATATGACTGGTTTTCAAAGTAATGGGTAAAAATGACCAAAACCTTGATTGTCTTCATTATGGCTCACATAAGGCACACAAACTCTTTTTTTTTTTTTATATTCTAAGTACAGAAAATTGCTTCATTTCTCGAGTAAATATATGCTAGAAACTTGCGGATATCTCAAGAATGCTTTGTAGCTAAAGAAAGTAACATCATTGCCTACTCATTTTGCCTAATTTGCTAGTCTCCCAGCAACTTTGTGCTAACACTTTCATCCCATTTTAGATCCTAGGATAAGGCAATAGTCCAGATCGCTGGAAAGACTCAACCTCCAGCAGTTCACCAGGCCACTGAAGCCCCAGGATGGAGTTCCTCTCCAGGACACCCTCCTGGTAATATACATGTTACGTGCATTTCACTTATCTTCTCCAAGTTACATTCCAGTAACTAAGCTTCAGAAGCTTCTTATGAATTGTTTATTTTGTGTTTTAAAGCTCCATCAGCTGTTGGGATGATTTGCAATATTTTTCTTTTTGGTTAAGCAGGATTGGTGAGCATTACTGGGCCTTTTGGTGGAATCCTTGCTATTTAAAATTCCTACTGCTGGGATTAAAGGAGATAATGTCTTTGAAAGCCTTTTGTAAACTGTAAAGTCCTAATCAAATGTAGTGTGCTGTTATAACATTAACCATCATAGCAATAACCATAAACCAGCTGTAACGGGGGCTTTAAAATGCTGAAACCCATTTGGGTCTTGTCTTTGCTCCATTCCCACCCCGAGGGCCTACAATGGTACCCAACATATGGGAGTCTCTCAAGGAAGTTTTGTTTGGAGGAATAAATCAGTGACTCAGAAACATCACATGGTTTTCCAAAGTAATGTCCATGGGCAAAAAGAGGCTAAGCATGACAATTTAAATAATGAAAATACTCTGCCAAAAATACTGGAGTGCTGGGAAGAAATGCTATAGAACAAAGTTCTTCGAAAGGGAATTAATTTGATAATGAAATCTGGTCCATTATAGTCAGACTGGGAAGGAGAAGGAGTACAGACAGGTGCAGAAATTTATTAGTCCAGAAAACGTTAGTCCAGGATGGTTTAGAGAAGGAGGCTGCCATCCCAGAAAAGGGAAGGGAGGCTACAGTTTGAGAGGGAGTACCAAACAAAAAACAAAACAAAAAACTCCACAAAATTGGCAAAAGCTACTCCTGCAAAGAACATTATAAACGCAGGCTTTTTATCTGCACTGTGTCTTTAAAGTGGTGGAAATGACCAATTCTGTGTCTTAGGAGGGAGGTGGCATGAAGCCGGGAAATGACTGAGGAAGGGATACTGACATGAAATGATTTATTTCCGGAAAACGCTCTTGTAAGCGTTTGCAGGAATAGTTCTGGTTACTAGAGGTGTAGTCTATTTTAGGCACCTATGCATAGGGAGGAGTGAACGAGTGAACAAGTTGGTGGGGATGAAAATAAAAAGGGAAGTGGTAGCGGCCAGGAACAGGGGCCTCATTCATCAGACTCAGAAGCCTCAAGGATGAGAAGAGAAATTCCGGGGTGGCCGGTTACTCAGCAAGAAAACGAACACTGGCTTGCTGGCTCAGCACTTAACCTGAGATGAGGATATCCTAACAGCCCTTTTTCTCTAAGGGGTAGGGTAGGACGGGGTGAGGCCAAAACGAGAGGGGGAGGAAGGCCTGCCACCCGGGAGGTCCGCAGGACTCAGCAGCAGGGAGGATCTTGCACCAGTGCTCCGCTCCGTTCCAGAAAATATCCTATTTCTGACCATCAATCAGCGTTAAGCCAGTTTGGGGGCTGAGCTTTAGGCACAGGCAGTTGCCAGTAGCAACAGGGCACACGCTCCTGGTGAGCTGGGCGGGAGGTGGCAACAAGGGAGGGGCCGCCTGGGCAACTGGCCTGGTGCTGGGCAGACAAGGTCAGGGATCTCCCCCACACGCGCAAGGGAGGCAGTGCGGAGGGTGGGGGAGGGGGGATCGTGGCATTAGGTGGGGACAGGCGCGCCCTGCTGGGGCTGGGCCAGGGAGTGGCCCAGACCTCTGACCTCGCTGGGGAGCAGGGAGGGAGTTTTCCTACTGACACTGCTATGCCCCTGCCAAACCCAACGGCCTCCCGGCCCCTGGGAAGGCGCCACTCCGGTGGCCCCTAGGCACTGGAGTCAAAGCCAAGCGACAGGAGAGGCGCTGGCCCTGTGCTTGGGAGGACCACAGAACTCAACAGCTGCCCCTCCCCTGCAGCCCCTTTACGCCCCCACCCTTTAGGAGTCTCTGGAAGATGCCAACGTGGAAGTGTTTCCGCACGTGTGTGTGTTTTCATTTGTGCTTCCCACACAAAAGCGAGGCCCCACAGGTGGAGAGGAGGGCGTGTGCGCGCGCGTGTATAGCGGGGCTCGGGCTGCGCGGGAGCTGCGCGGGTATGCGCACACACGGACTGACTCCCACAAGCTGTCCCGCTTCAGGTGTCCTGGCTCGGGCTTTCAGGGAAGGGAGAGCCCCTAACCTCGTGCCACCTCCCAAAACTTCTCCCCCTGCCGTTGGGCTATGGTAAAGGGGAAAGGATGCAGGATCTTTAGAGAGGTATATAGTTAGAGGGCAGAGAGGGGCCAAGGAGACCCAGGCGGGAGGCGCGGAAGCATACAGTCTGCGGGAAAAAGGGCGGAAAACGGTAGTTTGAGCCACGCGCTGAAGGGCTGGGGTCAGGGTGGCGGCGCGCCGGGGGCGCGCCTGGGCGGGGAGTGGGCTGGCGTCTCCTTACCTGGCCTTCGGTGGAGCATGCTGCTGCGGGCTGGGGGCGGGGTGGGCGCTGCGCCCCCAGGGGTTGACCCTGCAGCGCCTTCACTTCGGGGGCAACAAGGCGCCCGCTGCAGAGCCGGGAGTTGCCAAACTTGCCATGTCCAGAGCGCGGAGGTAGCCTGGGCCACGCGCGCACCGCAGCCCGGGCACCTCGCGCTCCTCCGCTTTGTTGTGTTCCGCCGCCAGTCCCCCTGCGCCTGCCTCCCAGTGTCCCCGAGCCCTCTCCTGCCGCGGGACGTTTCCCTGGCGCTCAGGGAGGCCCCTCGGGTGGGCAGTGCCACTTTCCTCCTGGAGGCGCGCGTTAAAGAGCTGCCCGGGAGCACCCGGCAGGCGGCTCGGCTTGCGCTCTGATGAAGAGGCTGGGGCCCATCGATTCCCACCCCCTACCCACTCCCCCTCCCCTCCCCTCCGCCGGGCCCCCCCATCAGAAGCTGCTTAGGATCGGCGCTGTCAAATCCAGCCCATCTGCTGCAATCATAATCAGTCTCAACCGAACGGTTCTGACAAATCTCCGCCTGGAGCTGGAGTTGGAGAAGCTGGAGAGTGAGGGGCGGGGAAGGGAGGTGGGGGTGAGGGGACGATGGGGACCGGGTGCCCTGAGAGGGGGCCTGGAGACTTCTATTGTCTGCCCCTAACGGAGGAACTGAAAAGGGAAGCAGGGATCCAGAAGGGGAAATAGTGCTTTCATTTCCTAGTAAGAAAAAGAAAATCTATTCCCGCAGGTTCCTGGTTCCCTTCACGCCCCCACCCCCAACCTCAGCTCTGTCTGGGTGGAACGAATTTCTGCTAATGAACTAAACAAACAGGTCCCTTAATCTTATCATGGAGCTGACCCAGAGACTGACACAGATATCCAAAGTATCATAATTGGCAGGTAAGAGCTGGAACTAACTGCCATTTGTCTGGAGTCAGAAGTTGGTTCCCAAGTGCATTTGGGAATAAAGCTCTTGGGGGGAAACTGCCGTATAGTGTAATTGGCCAGGAAGCTTGGCCCTTGGCCTCCTGTTGGCATTTCCAGAGATAAAAGGAAATCTGCCTTGGGGAAGAAAACGCTAAACTCCGCTTAGTCCCATTTTAAATTTAAAAGATTCGCATAATTTTTTTCATTTTCTCATGAAAATGCTATTTTTCAACAAATGCTATTTTATTAGAAAATATTGACTTCTAAAATTGAAAATTTTCCAAGCAGAAATTGCTTCGTCTGTAGATGAAATGAGATGCTCCTTTCCGTAATATACTTTGAACCATTCCAAAAATTCCACTTTAATACAATCACATATATTTGTACTGGTGATAGATTCACAAGGATTATCTCAAAAAATGTTTTAAAGTATAATATAAATGGCAGTAGTCCTAGAGACATATAAACAAGTCTTAAAGCAATGAAGAACACAACCAGTGAGATTATGCCTGGTTTTATACATTCTTCTAAAGTGCTGGGAAGTGTCCAATTACCTTGAATGACAGTATTTGTTCGGGAAATAATTTGTAGGATAAACAAATCACCAGTGGAAAAGTTGAAGAAAATTTTAAGCCATTTATTCAGATAGGTATTAAGAGTTAAGCAAAAATAAATATAATTTACTGTGAAAATTGAATAAAATTCTAAATTAGGGCCCAAATCATTCTTTTGCTTTATGCTGTACTTGAGAAATGTGTGCAAGCCGCATTAAGCACTCACTTATCTAGGCAGAGACTATGTTTTCCACTTATTTTATAGCCCAGTGGTGCTCACAACAGCACTAGGCAACTATGGACACTCTATGAATACTGGTAGTTTGAAATTTTGATTTACAGGTCAGAATTAAAACTACATCCTGGTGACTTTATAGCTGAGGCAAAGTGGAGCTCAAGTGTTACCTTCCCAGTAAGTAAATCATGTAAGTCAAGGACAACTACTGGTCAGATTTTACAATATTTTTATGAATATTTAAAAGTTTGGAGTTTTTCATTGATAATTTGTTTAATGTGTTTCTCAGTATTAAATACACATTTTGCTAAAATTAACATGGTGCCAAGAAATGAATATTTCGAAAAGGGTCCTCTCTTCTAGAATGAAGCATCATGCTGGTGACTAATTTAACTAACATCGTCCAGGAAATTGCTATTGTCCAGGAAGAAAAGATTTAAGCTGAGTGTCGGCCACTGGGCTTCTGACACCATCCTGCACAAGAAATTGGTAAGTTCTGCTGTGTTATTTCCTAGCTTGGTGGTCTCAGTTGCATCCCAGCTAACTTACAGCCTAAAGTGACAGGCCCACCTCCCATTTATTAATTCCTTGGTCTTCAAAATATATCATCTCATGTTTCCTCAGTTATTTATTGAACAACCACTACGTGTCCGTGTTGGAATATATGAATGAAAAATCAAATACAATTTTTTTTTACTTTGTGGAGCTTACATTCTGGAGAAGAAGACAGAAGTTAGAAAATACTACGTAAGTAAATTATAATGTCTATTAGAAGGTAGTCAGTGCAACAGAGAAAAATAAAGCAGGGTGGGCTGGGTGGTCCACAAGCTTAAATACAAGGGTGCTCAGTAAAAATATCACTGAGAATGCTAACCCTGAATAAATGATTAAAGGAGTTGAGGGAGCAGGCAAGCCATGCAAATATCTGGGAACATGGTCCCAGGAAATGGAAAAGCAGGTGTAAGTGGCCCTTAAATATGATTGCACCTGGCAAGGTCTAGGAACATTAATGAAGCCTTGGGAATGAGACACAGTGAAGGGAGAGGGTTAATGAGGGTAGGCTTAGAAGACAGATCATTGGGTGGGGCCAAGTAAAGGATCTGGGATTTTACTCCAAATGACAGCACAGGACACAAGACACAGAGGGAGTGACATGATCTTCTGACTTTTTAATGGATCACTCTGGCTGCCATGTTGAAAATTATAGAAGCAGAGGAGGAAGCAGGGAGATCTGTTATTAGGCTATTGCAAGAATCTAGGTAAGAGATGATGGCTTGGACAGGGTGATAGCAAGAAAGATAATGAGAATTCGTGGCAATTTTGAATTGCTTTGAATTTAGAGCCAACAATGAGTGGCTTGAAAGAAAAGAGGGAGTCAAGATTAACTCCAAGCATTTGGTCCTAGCAACCAGAAGGATGAAGTTGCTATTAATTGAAATGAGAGAGAGTATGGGTGGAGCAAATTTTGGTGGAAGAATCAAGTTCAGGCTTAAATGGGTTAAGACTGGAATGCCTATTAAGTTAAATTTTAAAAATAATTTATTTAAAGCTCTTAGAATAGTTCCTGGCTTTTCGTAAGTGCCATACAAATATTTGTGGTGGTGGTGATTATCATTATTAATGTTTGCCAACCAAAATGAGATGTTGAATAGACAATCAACTACCATGATTGTGGTGGTAGTTGCAAAACTATATTTTGTTATAATCCATTTGTACACTCAAAAATTGGTGAATTTTATTGTACGTAAACAAAACCTTAAAAAACTTTAAAAAACAAAGAACTCAGTCTAATATTTTAATAGGAGAGTATGGAAATTTCCCATCTGAGAATAAACAGCTTCAGAAGTGTCACCATTTTGTATACCCATTGAAATAACTGACCGAAATAAAGATCACCAATAGATACTAAAGCCATTAAGTAAATGTTTCATGCAGAATATTGAGGTAGGTGAATAGGGTCTGGAGGCAGGGAACCTAAGGCCAATTCACGCTGACTTCCTAAAGCTAAATCAAAAGGAAAACCCCGTTTCCATACCTAAGTAACAAAAGTACTGGAGGCTACTCCCTTTGCAAACCACCCCCTCCTTTCTGCATGGCAGATGGAAAATTGAAAGTATCTTTGATTGGTTGCTTTCCACAACCAATCAGACGCTTGCATAGGGTGTAACCTTTGTAACTTCACTTCAGCCTGATTGGCTGCTTCCCTCTGACTGATTGCCGGCCACTACTTCATTTACATGGGATGTACACCAAGTAACCAATGGGAAAACTCTAGAGGGCATTTAAACCCCAGAAAATTCTGTACTGGAGCTCTTGGATCCTATTCTTGGACCCACTCCCACCCTGTAGAGTGTACTTGTGGTTTTAATAAATATCTGTTTTTGTTGCTTCATTCTTTTTTCTTTCTTTTTTTTTTTCTTGAGACGGAGTCTCGCTCTGTTGCCCAGGCTGGAGTGCAGTGGCGCGATCTCGGTTCACTGCAAGCTCCGCCTCCCGGGTTCACCTCATTCTCCTGCCTCAGTCTCTCGAGTAGCTGGAACTATAGGTGCCCCTACACCATGCCCAGCTAACGTGGAGAGAGAGAGAGAGAGAGAGAGAGTGTGTGTGTGTGTGTGTGTGTGTGTGTGTGTGTGTGTAATAGAGACGGGGTTTCACCGTTTTAGCCAGGATGGTCTCGATTTCCTGACCTCATGATCCACCCACCTCGGCCTCTCAAAGTGCTAGGATTATAGGCGTGAGCCACCGTGCCCGGCCTTGTTGCTTCATTCATTCCTTGCTTTGTGTGTTTTATCGAGTTCTTTGTTCAGGAAACCAAGAACCTGGACACCCTTCACCAGTAACAATAGAATATTCCAACTACAGACTTTTTGTTAACTGCGAAGGGGAAAAACTGTATTAGACAAGGGAGAAATCACCTGACATGTTTCTTTTTATGTGATGCTGTATGAAAAGTTTTTTGCAATATATTTTTGCAAAAAAAAATGTGTAATCTGAGTCTAAGCAAGGCCTTTGCTATAATTCCCACCTTACAGGAAATAAAGATGATAGAGGAACAGATAAATTACATCACAAAGAAACCATGAGGCATAGCAGAATATGGAACTTGCTAGAGGTCTTCAAAAAGTCAATGTTCATAGAGAAGAAAAAAGGTAGAGGGACTATCATAGATTAAAAGAGATATGACAAATGCAACTAAGGGGATTGGACATCAGTGCAAAATAAGCAGCTATCAAAGACATTTGGGAAACGATTAGAGAAATTCAAATGAGACTGGTATTAGTTGATATAATGGAATTCTCATTAATTTTTCTGGGGTGTAAAAGTGATACTATGGTTATAAAGAAAGTAGTCCTTATTTTTAAAAGACACATACTAAAATATTTGGGGTTGAAGTGTCATGGTATCTACCACTCACTTTGGAAAAATATATATGAAGTAAAGATATTAATATTTGTTGATGCTAAGTTGTGCGCAGATGAATGTTTTATTATTCTGGTCTTTTAATTTTTCTATGTATTTGAAATTTTTCTTAATAAAAACTGAACAAAATATACCTATAAAAATCCATGCATCAAAAAATAATTATAAGAAAATTAGTAACATTTAGAACTTGATGTCTCAAGAATATCCAAATTATAAGATGGAAAGCAGTATGTAGATGGAGGTTAATAATTTTAGTGGACATTCTAGAAATGAAGAAAAATGGAAATAAATGTTCAAAGTACCCAACCAAAACAGAACAAAAAAAAAATAGAATAAAATAAATGAAATCAAAGTCTAATAAAAGAGAACACAAATCAATATAGGATCAATAAAACCAAGTCTGGTTATATGAATGAAAAACAGTGGAGACATAAATCAATAAGCTTAGGGATAAAAAAGACTATATAACTAAGGGTAAAATAGATTTTGAAAATAGGACTACTTTACTTTGAGCAATTTTATCTGTTTTCAAATTTATTGACATAAAATGATCAATGTCCTAAAATAAACTTTTAATAAAATTCAATAATCCATGGAATCTTGAACAATCAAACAGATTGAGTCAGTAGTTGAAAGAAAAATTACTGCTGCATAAACACAGGTTCAAAATTTTAAATTTATTCCTTTAGATAAAATTTACTGAAGTTGAATTTGTTTTTAGTATATGCACAGTTATGCAACCGTCACCATCCCCTTAGAACAATTTCTTTACCTACAAAAAGTACTTATTAACATTCACTCCTCATTCTTCAGCCAGAGGCAACCAACAATCTGCTTTCTATCTCTGTAGAACTGCCTCTTCTAGACACTTAGTATAAATGGAATCACACGATATTTAGACTTTTCTCTGGCTTCTTTCACTTAGCATAATGTTTTCAAGTTTTCTCTCATGTTGTAGCATGTATTGGTACTTCACTCCTTATTTCCAAATAATATTCCATTGTCTTCATGTACCACATTTTATTTATCCATTCATCAGCTAATGGGCATTTGGGTTGTTTCTGTTCTTTAGCTATAATAAATAATGCTTTTGTAAACATTCATGTACAAGTTTTTGTCTGGGCATATGTTTTCTTTTCTTCTAGGTATATACCTAAGCTATGGAATGGCTGAGTCCTATAGTAACTCTGTTTAACATTTTGAGGAACTGCCAAGCTAGTTTCCAAAGCAGCTGCACCATTTTACATTCCCACCAGCAATGTCTGAGTGTTCTAATGTCTCCACAGCCTCTCCAACACTATTATCCTTTGTTTATAGCCATGCTAGAGGATGTAAAGTGATGTCTCATGAATTTTATTCACATTTTCCTGATGACCAATGACATTCAGTATCTTTTCATGTGCTTATTGGTCATTTGTATGTGTCTTCTTTGGAGAAATTTCTTTTCAACTCCTTTGTCCATTTTTACATTGGGTTATTTGTCTTTTGATTGTTAAGTCATGGGTTCATTACCCAATCTTCACAAAACTTGAAAAAATACAGAAACTCTAATAACCCATATCTCACAGAGAGTTACAGGGAATTTTCTAAAAAGGGGGAGGAGGAAAAAGAAGAAAGAGTAGGAGGGGGAAAAGGGGAAAACTAGGGGAAGGGAAGAGGAGGAAAGATTTTTATCAGGTTAGAAGGACTCTGATACCAAAAGTAAATATAGGTTGTATGGGAAAGGAAAATTAATGAGACTCTCAAAAATTCTTAATAAAACTTAATCCATCAGTGTAGAAAATTGTAACAGTAGCAATAATAATGGTTATAATTAAATGGTGTTGTTAAATAAGATTTATCCTGTAATGCAAATATGATTTGGCCCTAGAAAAATCTATTAATTTCCAAAAAAATAATCTTTGGGGGAAAATAAAAAAAAATTAAAAAGATAATCATTTCAATAGATGCTGGAAAGTTTTAATAACATTCAACACTTATTCATGGTTTAAAAAATAAATTAAAAACATTTCACCTCCCCAGGAATAAAAGGGAATGCCCTTAACCTCATAAAGGTTGTCAACAACAACAACAAAAATCTATAACACGCCTTATATTAAATAGTTAAATTAAAAAACATTCCCTTTAAATTTTTCCTCTGGACAAGGATCTCTCCATCACCACTTCATTTTCTCTAAGGTCTTAGAGCAGTTATTATTTATCACCAATACTATCAGCATCTCCACAGAAAATTGAAGAGAACCCGAGGCAAATCAGATATAGTAAGAGAGCAGTATGTTTACTAGATAAAAGAACAATATACCAAAATGGATAGTGTTCCTAAGATATGTACCAAATTATCAGAAGTGTATACTCTTTAGGATATCCCACTTAAAAATAGTAAAAACAAAAAAATTTAGAAGATACGAATAAACTTAAAGATGTGAAACACTTTTATAGAGAACAATTTGTTGAAGGGCTTAAAATAACTGAGTAAATAGTAAAACATATAAAAGTGATGGATTAGAAGACTCAATCTTGTGGCTTAATCTTTAAATGTGAAACATTATCAATCAAAATCTCAGCAGATTTATATACTCAATTTACCAGCTGGTCCTAAATTTATTTCAAAAAAGGAAAAGGCCCAAATTAGCCAAATATATTTAGTAAATGTGAAACCTCTAACATTCCAAAAAGGGTCAGGTACCTTACTATAAAACAATGTAATTCAACAGGTAAGAGATATGGATTAACTGGAAGAGAAAGAGAGCCTAGAAATAGACTCACATTTATGGACTCAGGGTGTATGAAAGAAATGGCATTATTATTTATTGGGGAAGGATTACTGTTAAAAAAAATAGCACCAAATTAACTTTCTATGTGATAATGGAAAAAAAAATTAGAATCCTACCTCAGGCCATTTGCAAAACATAAACTCAGATTAAAAACTAAATGTAAAAAGGAAATTTATAAGACTTTTTGAAGAATGCTTTGGAGGATACTTTTATATCAGACAGGGAAGTATAATGAAGTACTTTATTAAAATTTTAAACCTTTGTGAAAAAAAAATACCATAAACAAAATTAAAAATCAAGGCATAGACTAGAAGAAAAATATGTATTAGAAACAGAATACATATCCTGAATTTGTAAAGAACCACAAACGAGTGGGAAAAAGTGAAAAAAAAGTGGGGGAAAGCATAGAAATAGGCAGTTCATAGAAGACAGTTAAGTGGCAATAAATATATTAAAACTGCTTAATAGCAGTATTAAGGAAATGCAAATTAAAACAACAATGAGGTAGCATTTCATGCCTATCATAGTTCCAAATAATAATTCTTATTACACTATGTGTTGGTGAGGATGTGTAGAAAGACCTCTTCCACACTGCAGGTGGAACAATTTGGATCTATTTATTAAGTTGAAGGTGTTCACACTCTGTGACACAGGAACCCCATATCTATTTACTCAAGGAAAAGGCTCACACATACACACAAGCACACGTGGAACTCGCATGAAATCCATTACATTAAATCTCAAACTTCAGTATGTTCCGGAAAGTATAACTATTATAAACACCACCTGTTGATAACAATGCAATAAAACAAATTATTTAAAAATAAAAATGGAAAACTAACTTTTAAGCAACTCTTCAGTGGAAGAGATTGCAAACCAAAATTTCTAAATTTCTGAAAAATGACAATGAAAACTACTACATGCATTTACAGCAGTGATCACAGAAAAATTGGCAGTCCTATGCACATGTATCAATAAAAATTTAAAAATGTAAATACAATTTCAGCTCAAAGGCACAAAAGGAAAAATAACCAAAAGAAAGGAATTAAGGGTAACAGTAAAATGTAGTAACAAATTAACGAATCAGAATCTAGTTGCCTTTCTTTTAAAAATAGACCATTACATAACTTAATCATGAAAAAAATGAGGGAGGTGAATCAATCACCGATAAACAGTTGACCCTTGAACAATACAGTATGAGCAGTGCAGATCTACTTATACACAGATTTTTTTTCAATAAAAGTTATATGGAGTATGCCTGTTTCCCTTTCTACCTCCTCCACCTATTCCACTTCTATCACCCCTGAGAGAGCAAGACCAACCTTTCCTCTTCTTTCTCCTCCTTCTCAGCCCACTTACTGTGAAGACAAAGAAGATGAAGGTCTTTATGATGATCCACTTCCACTTCATGAATATGAAACATATTTTCTCTTCCTTATGGTTTTCTTAATAGCACTTCCTTTTCTCTAGCTTACTTTCTTATAAGACTGCAGTATATAATACACATAACATACAAAATATGTGTTAATAGACGGTTTATGTTATCAGTAAGGCTTCCAGTCAACAGGATATTAAGTTTTTGTAGGAGTCAACTGTTATTCAGGGATTTCTGACTGTTCAAGGGTCAGCACCCCTAACTCCTATGCTGTTCAAGGGTCAGTTATACAAGACAGGAAATGACAAATGGGAAATAACTACAGAAACAAAACAAATGAAGAGGCAACTTTATAGACATCGTATACATACAAAAAAATTGAAAACATGGACAAAATTGAAACTTTCTTTGGAAAATATATTTACCAAAATTGGCTCGCTAGAGATAGAAAGATTAATTGACTTTTCTAGAAAAAAAAATAATTAATATACCACCCCACAAAAACATGTCCAGGGAGAAAACAAACTCTTAAAGTCAGACCACTCCAGTGCTCCACATTTACTCCAGGACATGGAAAATGAAGAAAAACTTTCTAATTATTGTTATAAAGCAACTATAACATTGATAATTTAACCTGCTAAAGTCAGTTTTTAAAAAATGAAATTACAGGACAATGTCACTATATATATCACTGCAAAAATGATAAATAAATATCACCAAAACAATGTAACACTACATTAAAAAAATATCATGGCCAAGTGACATTTAATCCAGGAATGCAAGTTTGGCTCAATATTAATTAATCCATTAGTGTATGACACCCTGTTAATATATCTAAAGGAAAAAAATTACAAGATTCTCTACACAAGTGTTTAAATCATCTTTGAGATAATTGAAAATTTAACACTCTTCCTGATGAAGATAGGAATTGATGTGTATTTTCTTAACATCATAAAACATACCATGCACACATATGCATAGTCCTAACATCAGTATCTCACTTAATGAGGAACTACTTGAGACACTCAACTTGATCAGGAACAAGGCCATTATATCCGCTGCCTCCACTTCTATTCAATATTTTACTGCAGTCAATGCAATTATACAAGATACATCAAATGGAAGCATAATAATTGGAAAAGAGCAAGTAAAAACTGTATCTGTAGATGGCATGGTAGTGTTCCTGGAAATGAAGCAAATTATGATAAAAAGTAACTCAATAAAATTTAGATTCAGTAAAAATTAACATATAGAAGTCAGCTGCTTTCAAAGATATTGATAGTAAACTGGTGGAGGATATACTGATAGAGTAAACCTCATTTACATTAGCAATAGAGATGAATAAATATGTAGGAAAAAATAAAAGTAGAAATGTATAAAACCTACCTGGGGAAACATTAAAACTCCTGTAAATCACAAAAATAGATGTGAAGAAATAGAAGACATTGGCTGTTCTATAACAGAATGACTTAAGATTATAAAGCTGTCAGTTCTGTCTAAGTTACTTTATAAAATTAACACAATACCAATAAAAATAACAAGGTTCTTTGGGAGCTAGACTATTTAATACTTAAGTTTATGTGAAGAAACTTCCAGGAAAAGGCAGGAAAACACTAAGAAAGAAAACCCAGGGAGAGAAAATAAAGTATACGGTAAATTTACTATAAAGTTTCTAAAATGAAAACAGTGTGGTGCAGGTGCGTGTCTAGACAACCAGGGAGAAACAGGTTTGAAAATCGAGAAATAAATCCAATTACATATGGACATTCACCATCCAATAAAGGTGGCATCTCACATCACAAAGAAGAGACTTTATAAACAAACAGTGCTGGGACAATTGGTCAGCCATTTGACCAAATATGCCATCAAATGTATACCTCCCAAACCATACATAAGCATAAACAAATAGATCCAGGATCTAAATGTAAACAATGAAACCATGCCATCACAAGGAATAAAAAACCACAGGTGAATTCCTTTATAAGCTGGATGAAAGGAATGGTTACCTGACAATGACTGAAACTCCAGATGCCATACAGGATTAATAAATTTGACTATGTAAAATTTTTAAACTAGTATGGTATATCAGCTTTCTATGGCTGCTGTAACAGATTATCACAAATGCAGTGACCTAAAACAACACAAAGTTACAATCCTACAGTTCTGTAGGTTAGAAGCCCCACAGGCCTCCCTGGTGTCAACTGAAGATGTCAGGAGGACTGCATTGTTTTCTGGAGGCTCTAAGGGAGAACTCATTTCCTTGCCTTTTCCAGCTTCTAGAGGCTGCCTACATTCCATGGCTTATGGCCCCTTCCTCCATCTTCAATAGCCAGGAACTTGAGAAGAACTTGCCCTTTTCTGTAGTCCTATCTCTCTCAGCCCACAACCAGGAATGGTTTTTAGCTTTCAAGGACCTGTGATTACACTGGACCCACCTGATTAATCCAGGATAATGTCTTCATCTCAGAGCTCTTAACATCTCCAAGTCCTTTTTGCCATGTAAAGTAACATTTAAAAAAATTCTAGGCATGCAGATATGTCTATTTTTGTGGGTCATTATTTTGCTTACCACACATAACAGGAAAAAAACTCAAAAAACAAACCAAAAATATTTTTAAGATAAACTGAAAGACTTCTGACAAAAAATGGGAGAAAACATTTCTAATGATCACAAATAACAGGCTAATATCCATCCCTAAACTACACACACACACACACACACACACACACACACACAAAACCACACCTCATAAAATAAGGGGGAAAGGCCAAAAACTTAATAGAAAAATTGGCTATTGGCTATAGTCATGGACAGACAATTTACAAAACAACATGAAAGTGGCCTTTAAACATAGGAAGAGGCAGTCAAGCTCACTCATAACTAGAGAAATAAGAATTAAAACTATGCTGAGATACTATTTCTCATTCATCACATTGGGGGATATTTAGATTTTGATAATTTATTCTGTTGGTGAGACTGTGAGTAAATATGCAGTCTTATACATTGCTGGTAGCAATATAAATTAGTTCAACCATTTTGGAGGAAAATTTGACAATAAGCAAAATTCTATTTTCATTTACCATTTCAGTATGCATTCTTACTTTTTGGAATTTACCCTGAAAGTGTACTTCCAACAATACAAAAGTGCATAGGCATGTGGTTTATTGCCATGCTATTACTGCCCACTGTTGCTTAAAATGTTGCTTAACTCATCCTTGCTCTGTATATATCCATTTTTATCTCTATTTTATGGCTTATCTGTCAGGTTTGGATTGTGTACTACAATTCTGCTTTGCAGTCCTTCATTGGGCTTCTACACCATTCTCTGCATAGAACTGAGCAAATATTTGCTGATTTGAACATTTTTAGGGCTAAACAATCATTTTGTTTTCAGAAATTTTATTTTGGAAAAAAGTTCTCCTGCATAACTAATATCACATAGCTTTATTAATTTTGAATTTAACCCAGATTATTGTCCAATATATTTTTTGTCACAGTTCTAAGTTTCTGTTTTATCACAGCCAGTCTTAAGTAAGAAAATTAGATTTATTTAATAATTAAACCTCTGTGACAATGGTCCAGGGCCAACTGAATTCAGCACAACAACTTAGAATAAGATTCCACTGCACTTTCCATACTTTTCAGCCACAACTGAGCACACCATTGTTCGATGATAGCATTATTGTCATTAATGAAATGTATAAATGGAATGCAACTAAATAGTGCCTGGTTTAATAGTTCCTGGGGCTTGGTGACAAAACAAATAAATACACAACCATACTCTGAAGATGAATGGTCTTTTATTAATTTAGTTATTCATCCAACCATCATTCATTAAGAAATTAATACAATCAGGTTCATGTGTCAGGTTCTTAGAATAAGAAGTATATGATCCTTAAGTCCAAAAAGGTTCATTACTTCAACTTTTAATAATACATCTTCTAGATACCATATTATCTGTATCCAGATCCTCTTTAGACTGTCTCCTGCATTTAGTATGTATATATGTATATATACATATACATATATAGTACGTGTATTTATTGCTATATGCCCATATGCTACTTTTACTGGAATACGTCCCTTTATATTTGAGGACCTCTATTTAAGTAAAGTAATAACCTAAGTACAAACAGGGAAAAAAATTTTCCCTCATGTACACACACACATATTTTTAAAGTTTGTCCAAATCCATCACAATTGAGGCTTAGATTAGCATCCACACATGTCTGAAGTGGCTGCATAAGGGAGAAGGGTGGTATACATTTAAAGTAAACTTGCATTTAAGAAATTAATTATTGACCCCTTAACCGTAGCGTGGGGATAGTTTCTTCTTTTGTTTTTTGTTTATTTTTTGTTTTTTTGTGTGTGTTGTTGTTGTTGTTGTTGTTTTGAGACAGGGTCTGGCTCTATTGACCAGGCTGGAGTGCAGTGGTAAGATCTCAGCTCACTGCAACCTCCACCTCCCAGGCTCAAGCCATCCTCCCACCTCAGCCTCCTGAGTAGGGAGGTCCTGGGGCTTAGCAGAGTGGCTCCAGGGGATGGCTTAAAAGGACATGGGCACAGGAAATCAAATTTGTGATGACTCAGATCCTTCTTATTTACTTATTTCGGAGCTGGTACATCAGGGGTTGCAAAACATCACAAGAAAACAATTTTTAAAATTCATTCTACATCAGGAATTGGCACCCACAGGCCAAACCTTGCCAGTTTTTGTAAATAACGCTTTATTGGAACAGTTACACCTGCTCGCTTACGTATCCTTTGTGGGTGTTCTTGAGCTAAGATTACAAAATTGAGCAATTTGGTGCAGTGACCATATGGGTACCACTCAGAAAACCAAAAATATTGACTATATGGTCTCTAACAGAAAAAGTGTGCTGACCCTGCTACAGAAAATATTGCCCTCTTACAAGATATCATAAACATTAATGCATACTTTTAAAAAACTATTAATGATTATAATTTTGATTTATACTGACACAACTAGAGCAATTAAATGCATGTTGTAAATTCTAAGGAGTCTTCAAGTTTCTGATACAACTTGTTCTACAGCACATACATTGCTGCTGAATGTCAGTGGCATTCCATTTTTAGTAGTAAGAATAGAAGTGATTTTAGCTAATTCACTTTTGAAATTAACTTTTTATAGCCAGCAATAACTATAGCAAGATTATTTCTAGATAATTAAAATACAGTGCTCCTAATGAATGGATCTCTACTATAACTTTCTTTATGAAGACAATTATAGTTGCTTATATCATTTCAAATTGTGCTTTGTGTATTCAAACTAATATTTTTTTCAAAATGTAAACTTGGTTTTTTTCAATCTATTTATTTTTATGAACTAGGACTACAATAGTTGCCGAATTTCTAAAATATCTTGTAAAATCTTAAAATTACAAGGTCACTATTTGGTAATTAAACTGTTAAAAATATCAAGCAGCCTGGGCCTCAGAATTTCTTATGAAAGGAACAGAGTTTTGAGAGGTATTCTGGAGAGATATTGGAAATTACATAAAGGAAAGAACCAAAGCTGAAATTGATACCTATGGAATTGAAAAGTGTTAGCACCATCACAAGTTCCTAACTTTTAAGAACTATATTCTAGGCACACAGAGAATGTGTTCTGCCTTCTACTATTTTGGCCTGTGTAGGCAGGATATTTTGGAAGGATAGTCTGGGTTATACCATGGTGACAAACAACCCCTAGATCTCAGTGGCTTGAAACAAATGCCTGTTTCTTCTTCATACTACCTGTTGGCGGGGACTCTGCTCATGGTAATCACTCTATGACCCCAGCATTAGAGAAACCACCATCTTGAGAGCTGCTGGTTGCCATGCAAGAAGGAAGGAGCATGTTGGGCAGTTGCAGATCCACAGTTAAATGTTTCAACTTGGAGTGTCACTTTTGCTAACAACTCATTGGCCAGGATGTGTCACATGGCCCCGTCTAGCCACAGAGGAGCAGGAGTTGCAATTCTACCACGTGCCTATAAGGGAGAGGCTGGACATATTTACTGACAACTCATCAAATATTTAGGGTAATGATTAAAGACCCAGCCCTCCGGCCAAACTAGTTAATTAATGTCTGTGCTTCATTTCCCTCATCTGCAAAATGGGAAGACTAAATCTGATAAAACTGTGATGATTAAATGACTTAATACTTGTAAAGTGCTTAGAACAGTACTGTCATATAATAACAAAGCATTATTATTTCTTTTTAACTTTTGTACCTGCCACCCTGGTCTTCAGTGCCAAGAGCAGAGATGAGGGCAAAAACAAAAGTGAGCAGTCTTAGGAATGCTGACCTGGACCCAGTAGGGATACCTACAACAGACATTCTTGAGAAAAGGCCCATGACCAAATGAAAGAGATCAAAGCTGCTAGGATTTCCTTCTAAGTAACACTGATCCAGAAGGTATGAAACAAGCCATTAGCAGAGCAATGATTTATTTTTAATGGGAACTGGAGGATAAGGGGGATAAAGACACCTAAACTGAAAACAGGACTTTTGTAATGTGAAGGTCTGAGGATGAATTTAGGGTGTGATCATATAACTTATAACATGGATGCAATCAGTGGAAGATGCTGAGTAGGGCTATCATATAGCATGTATATTTGGGTAATATAGTATATGAATGAATCCCTTCTAATCTGTGGTTTAGAAGGCTTACACCAGGCTAAATAGGAGTTCAAGTAATGACTCCCACTAGAAAGAGCTAAGGCAACAAAGAAGAGAAATGGGAGCAAAGCGAAAGTCAACCCACCAATTATGAAGAAACAGAGCAACTGGTAGACTAATGACATGGTTCATTCCTACCAGAACTCCTGTTTCCTCAGTACTGGCACCAATGAGATAGCTCTGAATCCATGACCATCCGTATGTATTAAAACAATCCTTGACTGTTAGACACCAAGGAGATGCCAAGATAAACAGACATGATTTCCCTCTTCCAGGGGCTTATTGTTGAACAAGAAAGACATAGGGTATTAACCTACCTGTAACATAAATCAGAATGAAGTAAGTTTTATACTGCATACATATGCAGAACGTTATGGGAGTACAGAAGAAGCAGAAGTTCATTTTTAATATGGAATTTGGGAATACATTTTGGCGGAGATGGCATTTTAAATGAGATTTTAAAAAAGAGGAAGGGATGACAATGGATACAATGAATAAGATAACTTAATATCATGAGCAGCCAGGAAAATGGGTAAGATCGACCATTTGAAGGAGGTAGAGGAGAAATAGTTTTGTTTTTTTTTTAAAAAGGAAACTTTGTCCTTTGTTCACCCCCAGTAATTCAGCAGCACACACTAGACTGTCTCATTCTATAATTTGTATGTATTTCTATCATTCTATAGATTCTATAGATATAATTCTAAAATCATTCTATAATTTTATATTTCTGACTCCCTATTATTTCCCCAAAACATTAACTATAATATTTGATGTTAATTTTATTTCTGTAATATTTAAATGTAAAGCTCTGCAGTTCACATTTTTCTAGATGGTCACAAATTCAAAAGATAATAAAGCTGAAAAGGAATTTTTTTTTTTTTTGAGACGGAGTCTTGCTCTGTCGCCCGGGCTGGAGTGCAGTGGCCGGATCTCAGCTCACTGCAAGCTCCGCCTCCCGGGTTTACGCCATTCTCCTGCCTCAGCCTCCCGAGTAGCGGGGACTACAGGCGCCTGCCACCTCGCCCGGCTAGTTTTTTTTTTGTGTTTTTAGTAGAGACGGGGTTTCACTGTGTTAGCCAGGATGGTCTCGATCTCCTGACCTCGTGATCCGCCCGTCTCGGCCTCCCAAAGTGCTGGGATTACAGGCTTTTTTTTTTTTTTTTTTTTGAGACAGAGTATCATTCTGTTGCCAAGGCTGGAGTGCAATGGCATGATCTTGGTTCACTGCAATCTCCACCTCCCGGGTTCAAGAGATTCTCCTGCCTCAGCCCCTCGAGTAGCTGGGACTATAGCCGCCTGCCACCATGCCCAGCTATTTTTTTGTATTTTTAGTAGAGACAAGGTTTCACCGTGTTGGCCAGGCTGGTCTCAAATTCCTGACCTCAGGTGATCCGCCCGCCTCGGCCTCCCAAAGAGCTAGGATTACAGGTGTGAGCCACCATGCCCAGCCCTGAAAAGGAATTTTAAGTTAAATTTTTGCTTTATAGATAAAGAATCCAGTGATCAAATTATTTACTCATAATTGTAGAGTGGCAGACTCAAGAACTTGTAGAACTCATATCCTAATACTGAATGTATTTGTTACTTTAAAAGATAAAATAATCAAGAAAACAACAAAAATGAGTCCAGGGTTACTCTTGTGGTTGCTCTGTGAGTATTCTGTGTCAGAAGCAAGGTGAATGATGCCTATAAGATTGTGTGTGTGTGTGTGTGTGTGTGTATGATTGTATATAATATAAATAGAATAAGCATAGAATTAATTACTAACCCCTAAAATGTCTAATTTGGGAGTCACCAGTTCAAGCTTGTGTGTGTTTAGGACAAATAAAAGGACGTCCTACCCCACAGAGTAGGGATTAAGTTGATGGAACTCTTTACCCAACAGGAGGTAGGAGAAGTTGGAAATAAAAATAGATTTTAAGTGGCTTATATAAATTAATGACCAGCCCATCATAGTTAATAAGAAAAAAATAGTATGTGTGGGTCATGCTATGCATGTTTGAAGTTGACATCAAAGAAGTCCTTGCTTTGCCAACTCTGCCAAAGACAGATGGCACGTGGCCATGATGCACCGTGGCAATTCTTGCTTCTATTTGTGAAAATCTCCAAAGGCTGTGTTTTGGAAGTCATGAGAAACTGCTAGGTTGCTGGATTGTGAATAGAAGATGGACATTCAAGGAACCAATCTCTATCTGTATATTAACCAAGACAACTATATCTAACATTTTATTCCCAAACAGGAGCATAAGGAACATTTCCATATTCTAACTTTACATGAAGACTCAGGACTTTGAAAACCCATGAGAAAGTTTTCATAAGGATTTATCCACACTTTCTTCTTTGGTTTGCTCAGATGAAAAGCAGGAAACCTTCCAGACATCCTGAACCTCTGAACTTTTTGCGGATTGCCCATCAACACAGACAAACATTCACGCAGCAATTCAAAAATCTCTTCTCACTGCATTATAAGCATGTCCTTACATTATTCATATATCAAGAGCATGCTCATTCCCAACCCACAATGGAATGTGAGCCTAATTACACATTCCTTTGCAATAAGATCTCACCAGCCCAGAAGTGTCAGAAACCTTCTATCATATATACATATCTTGTTTCCAAAACGATCTTCCCAAGCCACCCTAACAGGCCCCCTTCAGAATGCTTCCTGCTGACAAGTGAATCTGCTTTTTGCCTTTCACCCAATCTCAGCTCAAACTTTCTCTGTGAAAATATCACAGACCACATCTGACAGTGGTCCAGCTAATTAATATACTCCAATGTCTAGCAAGCATTTGACAGGAAAAATAATCTATACTGTATTTATTGCAAAATTTTCACCAATGTGACAAAGATGAATGTAAACTTTACATAACCATTTTTCATTTGTTATCCAAAGTTGAAAGTGATTTTCAAATGCTAACTTTAAAATTACGATGAGGAAGATAATAGTTCTCTTGGCAATGGAATTTCTATAGTATACTGGTTTAGCAATGAGCTAGAAAAATAAACTCTCTTGCTAATGTAATAAATGGGCCAGAAATAAACCTCTCAGGGATTTGGGTGGTCAGGTGGGATGAGGGAGGGGCACACAGAGGAGAGGGGATGGTGGAATTGGATTTCTGAAATAAATGATCTGAAACGCTTAGCACAATATATCTTCAAAAAGTGGTGTCTTCCTTTATAAAATGCACATACCGCCATCACAATATGGGAGCAACTCAAAGAATCTTAAATGTGTACCATGGCAAACACCTACGGTACCCAACTCAGTCTACAGCAGGGCACCCAAAAGTTCAATTCACTTTGGCTGTGGCTGTGCTCCAGGTACATATTTTCTCATGAGCTTTGTTTCTTTGTTCTAGAATCATCCTTCCCAATATTCCTTAACACTGAAATTATAAAGGTTAAATTAGTAATTGTTCATTTAATTGATGAGCTAAAACTCACACCCTTCCTTCTGAAAGCTAGAGTAATCTAATAAAAGGTCAGGAATGATCTAATTTACTTGTAATTATTAATTCTTCTGTGACTTCTTAACCACAAATAAAGTCTTGGCATTGGAAAAAGGAAGATCTGAAACAGGACAAGGCAATTAAAAAGTGGGTAGAGGAAGTATAGGAGTAGTGGAGGAAAAAGAAAGGAATGGATTTTCTAAATTTAAAACACTCTTTGCCCTTTCCTGAAATAATGACTTATATTCTTTGAGTTCACAAGAGAGTAATTGGATATGCATGATGCAATGTTGGAATTTTAGGTATTTTGCCTAAAGGTTATTAACAATTAGTACCACTAGGGGAAAAAATCATAAAGTTAGTTAGAATAACAACCCTCTCTCAAAGGATAATTAAAACTGGACTTGTAATCTGGTCATAATAAAAATATATTTTGGTTATATTGGAGCCTCACATGTCAAGAGGAAAACTGACAAACTATAATATGTCCAACAAGTGGCCATGACTAAATGAAATCTGAAAAACAAGTTGTATGAGGACCAATGAAGGAACCTACATTGCTTCCTTTGAAGCAGTAAAGACTGAGAAAAAAACATGAAAAACTGTCTTTATATAAATCATTTAACAGGAATGGTACACAGAACAGGGAGTAGATGTCATAAGTGGAGCTACTGATGACAGCATTAGAGCCAAAGGGTGAAAGGCAGATGTTGAGTCACTCAACAGAAGAGGTGTCTGATGTCTTCCTATCCAATGTAGCAGAATCCATCCCACACTATATCTGAAAGATGACCACTTTGCTTTGACGTTTGCAGTGGTACAGAACTCACTATCTCAAGAATACCTTCCTCGGGATGGTAATAAGTGTGAGAAATGCCCTTTCTAGTTCTAAATTTCTTCTCCACTAGACAGCTCATTCTATTTTCATACAATTATTAGGTCTATCCATCCCTTAGTTTTCTGTTTGTCAAGCAAAACATCTCCAATTCCTTGCACCAATATTAATTCAGTATTCTGAACCATGTACCATTTTAGTCACCAGCTTTGTGGATACTCTTTGGCTTGTAGTGTCTGTAACTGACATCTAAATTAAGTGCTCTTGATATGGTCTAACTAGCAACTGACCCCATCCATATTTCTATTATCAAAGCAGAGAAATAAGAAACCTTCCAATGCAATCATCTGATTGCTGACAACTTTTAATTTCCCTGTTCAAGAAAATCAATCAATGTGTGTTAGCTGAACAGCTGTTATGTTCAACCCTGTGTTAACCATCCTTTGATGTGTAACAGAAGTGTAAGGCCAGGCACCTTCAATATTTGTAGAGTCAATACTAAGGTACATGAAATAATTTTAGAATTTTTACAAGATGTACATCACTATGTATACTTATATGAAATAGTCTCAAGTTCAGCAGGGAAGACTGGGCCCAGGTGGGCTGAGGAATGCATGTGAGGATGTAGGGAGACAGGAAACTTGAAGGATGGTTAGGGATTGTCTATGTGGAATGGAGAGAAAGGCCACAAAGAAGTGCGTGTGTAGGAATAATGAGTAATAAAGGAGGTCAAGGTTGGTAGGGACATGTGTGTGGTTACAAATAGAAATATTTGGATTTGTACCATAACATTGCTATTACAACTTCCTTTCTCCAATTCTAAACATGCTTGGTTTTACAGAAAAAAAATTGCAGGACTCGGATTTCCATGGGTATTAGTCTGCAAATGAATCCCTGATGAGATATTATGAGGAGCTAAGAGACTGATGCTAGAATTCTCAAGTGGCAAAGGCAAATTTCAGGGCTGACTTTCTGGATAACCATTTTTTTTCTGAGCATGGGAATTTCAGTTCATCCAGGGGGAGAAATATTTTTTGATAGATGGGACTTTTGGTGCATTTTGAATTATGTTATCTTGGGGACAAATGGTCCCAAAAGCAAAAGTCCTAAATGTGTACATCTGATTCAACTCTAAGAACTTTTGCTCAGTTGTAACGTCAAAGAATTTCTATTTTAGAGTGGCATTCTGCAAGATCCCATCCATATTTCTACTTCCAAAGCAGAGAAACAAGAAAATCAATTTGCCAACATAACTGAATCAATCCAGGTAAATACATATTTGGCTTTCAATTAGCCAGGGAGTCTGCATTTCTAGAGAATATTGAAGAGACAGCGTCAGACAATGCAATTTCCTTTAATAGGGACCATAACCTCAGAGTTGCTGCTCTGTTTTTCAATATTGTACAATTAAATTCTTTTTGCACTATGCTCTGCTTATAGCTTCTGTGGAAACTTAAAAATTACTCAATAGAATAATTTCCTGGAAAATCTTTTGAAGGTGGTCACAGCCTCTGACCTTGCTCTGGTGCCCTGGGTCTGCCAGCATGCTGTTTCATTACCTCAGGAAGGTTTGGTGCCAAGAGACAGTCCAAGAGTTAGTGCATAAAGAAAACTAGGTTCATAAAATAATTAATATCTGCCTTCTTTCAAGGAGGGAAACTGCCACTTCCAACCATTTTATGCATCTATCACTTCTCTTCTATCTTCATCATTCAACCCTTCAACTGGCCTACCTAGATGATAGGTAAAAATTATAGATTTTTAACTCTTAAGAAATAACTGCCTAAGTTATTTCTTTCAAACCATTCTCATTACCAATGGGAAACTCAGGCCCAGAAAGCCTAAATGACTTTTGCAAGACCACAGAGTCAGGACTTAAACTCCATATTGCGGAAGATGAACCAGGGATGATACTTTTAAAACTTAGCAATGGTATGACAAAATCACCAAACAATTAGAATATAGCCTCTGATTGTACTGGTGTGCCATTAAATACCAGCCCCAACTGGATTACAGTGTATATCAGTAATATTTTAAGGGATAAAGAGAAAAAATGTGGCTCCTATTATCAAGCTATTTAAAGGAGCTAGGTAATAAAGTAATTATAATTTATTTTTACGGTTGGTTCTTCCCTTTATTTTGGAGACAGACTCTTGTTCTGTTGCCCAGGCTGGACTGCAGTGGCATGATCTCGGCCCACTGCAACCTCTACCTCCTGGGTTCAAGTGATTTCTGGCTAATTTTTGTACTGTTAGTAGAGATGGGGTTTCACCACGTTGGCCAAGCAGGTCTTGAACTCCTGACCTCAAGTGATCCGCCTGCCTCGGCCTCCCAAAGTGCTAGGATTACAGGCATGAGCCACATCACCTGGCCTCAAATAGTTTTTTTATGGTGATATGATAACAGACAAATAACAATGACCAGGGCTGTCAAACAGAGGGTGAATATTCTAAGGATTAGTAGCAAGGAAGACAATGGGAAGGAAAAGGCAAAAAGATGAAAAAGGGAAAAAGAAAACCACAACTACTTGAGACTAGGTAATTTATACAGAAAAGACATTTAGTTGATTCACAGTTTCACAGGCTGTACAGGAAGCAAGGGTTGGGAGGCCTCAGGAAACTTACGATCATAGAGGAAGACAAAGCAGGCACATCTTACATGGCCAGAGAAGAAGGAAGCAAGCAAAGGTAGAGGAGCTACACACTTTTCAACCACAAGATCTCGTGAGAGTTCACTCACTATCACAAGAACAGCAAGGGGGAAATTCACCTTCATGATCCAGTCACCTCCCATTGGTCCCCTCCTCCAATCCTGGGGATTATAATTCCACATGAGATTTGGGCAGGGACACAAATCCAAACCATATAAGCTCCATTCTGAATTCAAGTGTACGTTGGTCTTGCCAAAATTATCAAAACCTTCTCCGCAAATACCACTTTCAGCCTTGTAGGTTAAGCCCTGATTGTTTGTAAAAGTAACTTGATCTACATGTCTACAATTGTTCTCTAACTTACTTTATCCAAGTGAAAACATACACACACACACACACACACACACACACACACACACACACAGTATTTTAGGCCTTGATTTTCATCATGAAATTTTAAAAATCTAAAATTGTCTATTGTACCATAGTTAAAACCTCGAAGGAAAAAATGCATTTTGTATTTCTTCTTTTTGGAGAAGCCAAAACATCCCTCCCCAGGGTTGGAGAGTGGAGGTAGGATACTGGAACTCCCTCCCAGGCCTCTGAATATGGAAAAATTAAGAAGAATGGGATGGGGTTGGGGGGAGGAGGTAGTAAGCAAACAAATGACTTCTTTTTAATCCAGAGTTACCCATTTGGAGAGAGATACAGAGTTATATCCTAACAGTTCTTTTTTAAAAAATAAGTCATAAGTATGCTCATGCCCTAACAAGTTAGTGAATTTTTCCATTAAAATTAAAATTAAATAGAAGGCCACGGTAAATTACCCATTTCATTTCTCCTTCCAGATTAAAAAAAAAAAAAAAAAAAAAAAAAAAAGAGGTACTTTGTCACTTCTTACTGTGAGTGCAATTCAGCCTTAATACATGCGTTTATGTCAAGGGGGCCATTTACACTGTTGCCTGCTGGAGTTTTTCTTCTTTCAACTTAGTAGGGAATATTTGTGATCTTTATTACCCCAAATAAATCTACAAAATGCCTTTTGCTTGAGGCCTTTTATTTTAATTTCAGATAAATAAATCACATTAGGTTCCTGGCTGTCATATTACGATAAGCATGGATCGAAAAATAACAAAAGTGTGTTTTAAGCTAAATGTCTTTAGATTAAATAGTGGTAAATTTCTCTGGGTGACCCCCAAATCATATTGATGTTGGGATATTTTTTGGTACTTTTGGAGTGTTTCTTGAAGAATATAAACCTGTTTAAACTAGAAGTGGAGTTTTTAAATCATGTATGGGCCTACTTGTACAGTATTATTCAAATCCAAGCTTCTTGCGGTGGCAGTAAATCTATCTTTTAAATAGGGATATTTCCCCGGTTACATTAGGGATCAATTTTATAACTTTGTTGGTTAATAGTGACTCCATCTATACAGTAGTTTATTTATTAACTATAAAGATCCTAGTCCTGAATTTCTCATCGTCCTCTGTACCGTTAGAGCTTAAACTCTTAAAGACAATTCAAATTCAATGTATTCCATTACTGACTCTTCATCAGCCCTCACTCCAATTCTGCTCCTAATCAAGCCTTGGTTCATAATGCCACCTCCTCTGGGAAGCCTTCTTTGGACTTCTGAAGGACAGTCTCCTAAAATATATTTTATAGAACCCCCTCCATCCCTCAAAGCCCCAGTGGAATAATCTTGATAAATGTGAAATGTTTCTTGCAAACAATGTTTAGAGTGAAGAGGAAGGGATAAACTCCCAAGGTTAGGACCTAAATATATGTTCTCTGATAGATTAAAGAACAGTGGGCAGATTTGACAAGAAACAGGAAATCATGGATAGAAAGTGAGTACAGAGTTTTACCCTGACCCTTTTTGTGTCTCCTTGCCCCAGAAAACCTGGATTCAAATTCTAGACACCCCCTAATTAGACACATGCATATCACATACAGGTCACCTAAGGAAACTACAATGAGGATCGATCCTAAGGGGCAAGGTCAGATCTTCTGGGTGATCTGGTTCAGTCAAACCAGATGTCTTTCTGGACTTAGTTCTACTAAACCCTGTTGTTGGAAAAATGGTTCTTAGAAGACAGTGATGTTATTTCATCAGGGGCTTCATGGTTATGAGAAAAAGCCTAAACACTCCCTTGCTTCTCTAAAGTAGGACCAGCAGTCTATAATAAGTATCCTTTGGTGGATAGCTTATCCCATAGCTCTCCCTACCACTGTTCAGGAATAACATAACCATTGAAGCATGTAGCAATACCCAATTTCGAGAGCCCTGGTTTCATCTCCCTTGTGCTGGACAGAGGGCATAGCTGAGAGGCCAGACTCTTATCTTGGCAGGGGTCTGGGACTGTCTGCATCTCTGAAACAACTCCTGGTGGGTAATTGGGGAATGACATTGATGGGTTTCCAGGGTGGCTCTGGGGTCTGCATTTCGCTGAGAATACAGCTATGATTTAGAAATTCATCCCAAGGGTTGAGAACAGGGAAAGATAATGTGAGACTCGCTAGCCCTGGTCTCCTTTGACCTCAGCAGGGTGAATCAGGGATGCAGAACAGTAAACCATGTGCTGTTATTGAGTTGGCATAGCGTGATGTTTTGCTTTCAGAGCTTTTATTGCTATTACAGCGCACTGAGCTCTCTCTTTGTTTGCTACACATTCTCTCCCCAAGAGACAGCCTCTTTTTCTCTTGAGATATTTAAAAAACAAATCATAGTTCTTATTTTATTCAGTGTCCACCATTAAGAATTCATGCAGAGCAGTTTTACTTGTTGCCAATTAAGAGCTCCCAGTGGAGGTCTATGATTACAGTGAAGGCAACCTGTTTAATACTTGGCGTCTCCTTAGTCTACATAAATTAACCCCATGAGGGTAGAGGCATGCTAATTCTTAAGATGCCTGGATGATAGGATGCTAAGATCCAGGATACACAGAAGGTACATCTTCAAGAGGCTCTGGGCCTGACTCTGCTCAGAAAGCATGTCTGTTTTTGCTTCTTACCTGTATTTTACAACTACAAGATAATTTCTAGATAACATTTTAGCAAAGAATATTTCTTTCTCAAGGATAGAATAATGGCATGTGGCCTCCCAGCAGGCAATTTCTCTCTCTCAATTTAGAGCTGGAGGAAACTTTAGAGGCACCAGAGCCATTAACCTCTAGCTAAAAATGTATAGATATATCAAAATTATGGGGAACATGAATGAGTATTTTGAGCATGGATCATTGTATTTCAATGTTCATTCTACTTAGTTAAGACATATTTGAATCATAAGGAGAATGAAAGCAAAGTTTTTACCCAATGTTTTTCTATTTCTTTTCTTAGAATAAGAATCACAGGCAAGCCAGAAAGGAAAGGTAAAATTCCATTTAAAACATTTTGGATATATAAAAGTAATTATCTTTTTTTGCTAGAAGGGATGAGCCTTACAGGATCTTCTTCTAACCAGGGACCTATACATGCTTTAAAATTTAGTCTTTTACTCCCCCCGATGATGTAGGAAACCATTAGTTTCCCTGCCTTGGGAAGCAGGAGTTAAGTCCTTTACTTGGGCAAACAGTTTGTAATCAGTAGTTTAGATTCTTGGAAGTTTGTACTGAAGCTTTGACTTCCCCTCAGGAAATGAGTGAGGAACTTGGCATTGAGGTTTCTACAGGCTGACTTTCCCCTTTTACTAACAACCCAGACTCTGTAAGGGCACTGTTAGATGCCCTTAAGTCACCCAGCCCAGTACCAGCGAAGCAGGTGGTACAGTCATATGTATTCTATATTTGCATAGCAGTTAGATAGATCACCACTTCCCTCGATATGTTCCTTGCAACCTTGGAGTAGATGCTCTAAGAAAGATAGGATTCAGAGTTTTATTTTTAAAGTAAAAATGATATTTTATATCCAATATTTGCATATATGCAGCACATGTTAGCAAGATTAATAGCTCTGAAAAGTTCTACAATTAAAACAAAATGTTTAAGACTTGGTTTTATCTAAAATTTTTAAAATTTATTTGACCATGGAGTACCTTCATTTTTCTTAAAGTATCTATGATATAGTGACGCGGAATATTGGAGTTCCTTGGAATACACTCAGGAAAATGCTTGCATAGATTATTTAGATCACTGACGCTCAACTGGGAGAGGGGATGATTTTGTCCCTTAGGGAACCCTTGAAATATGTCCAGAGACATTTTTGTTGTCACAACTGAGGGGTACTATGGGCAGGTGGTGTAAAAGCCAGGGATCATCCTAAACATCCTACCCTATGATGAAGAATTGTCTGTCCCCAAATGTCGACAGTGCCTTGGTTGAGAAACCCTAGTGCAGATATAGCTTGTTCAAATGAGGCTTAGGTGATCTGGAGTCTGTGGTTGGTAGCTGGCACCCTGCATTCAGTAGATTTTGTCATTTGATTTTGACCATGCAGACCTACTTACTCATTCTTCATTACCGTAAGACTTGTGATAAAACTCTCACCAGTTTGACTTACGAACATTTGAAACAAAACAAAGATGATAACAGTCCTTTCCTGAAACAGACCCCTCCTTGCCTGGGGACCAGACCAACTGCCTTTATAAAACTAACAAATTAACTACAAGATTAGAAATTATGGCTCAGGAGTCATGCAGCCAGAGGCCACAAGATTCCTCACCTCCCCAGTTGCTCCTATGGGTAACATCATTATGGCAAAACCAAAGATTGGTATTTGAGGCTTTTTTTTCAGACCCTGCATTCTCAGGGATCAACAGGTACCACCCAGAGTGGTGAACTGGCTCCTCAGGTCTTGCAGCCCCCACCCCGGAACTGACTCAGCGCAAGAAGACAGCTTCGACTCCCTATGATTTCATCCCAACACAACCAATCAGCACTCCCCATTCTCTAACATCCCTACCCCCACCATCAAACTATCTTCTAAAACCTCTGACCTCTGAATCTTGGAGGAGGCTGATTTGGGTAGTAGTAAAACTCCAGTCTCCCATTAACACAAAAAGAAAGAATATCTGAAGTGAATACTTGGACATTATCTTCTTGAGCTACTGGCAAATTGTTAGATTGTGACATTAGTCATTTATCCTCATGTTCTTTGAAGCTTTCTATGATAGATGTATTATGTAGCTGCATCATTGCATAATATTTAAGTGTTATTAAAAACATGTTTTATAAATGCAATATAATACTCTAGACACCGTTTCATAATCTCAGTGCTGAGTAATCTTAAATACTAGCTATATTAATACCTTCTTTTCACAGATAAGAAAACTCCATTTCAGAGTTCTTATCCAGCAGCCAGTTTTTGCAGGCCAGACAAGAGTCCAAGTCCCCAAAACCTCCAGTCCAGTTTTCTTCCTATTGTATAGTATTATGCTGCTCTCACTTTTTTATACATAATTTTACATTTGTGGCTTGAAAGTAATTTCAATGCCATAAGCATTCATAAATTGAATTTGTATTTTCCAACTGTCTGTTTATTCTAAACTTTTAATATGAGGCTACAAATGTATAAAGATTTTTTATCACATGTTAGGAGAGACATTTTCAGTACTCTTTTATGTTTCTTGTCAGTCACAAATATATTTAGCCAAATCAGAAATAGTAAAAAATGATATAAAAAAATCCTTTTTCTCCACATATTAACTTTTCACATTAGAACAAATAAAGGTACAGGAAATTATGGTTGTGTTTCAACCTGAACTAGTATACAGGTTGTCGCTGTGTGTGTGTGTGTGTGTGTGTGTGTATGTTTTAAATCAAGCAGGGAGATACAGAGCAGATTAAACTCACCCCAACTGATACTCAAGTCTTAGACTAAGTTCTAGATTCTGACTCCATTCTCTTCTTTAGATTAATTCTGAGTTTTCCTCTTTAGGAAGGATTTGTTGCTAACAAAAAGACAATTGAGTTATAGGACTGATCCCTGCTAGACAGTTATTTATGAACTCCACAAATTCCTTTGCAACTTGAAAACCCAGAGATAGATTATAGGTCTATTTCAGTAGAATATTAGACAGGACCCCAAAATAACCAGTTATCTCAAAAGTGTTATTGCAACATATTTTTTTTTTTTTTTGTCACAGCAGATGGTTATGCTATAAGAACCAACTAAAGTTGGTGAAAGGCTAGCAGCCCCCTCCATGAAGAAAAGGAAACTTTTTAATCTTTGCACCGAATCCTATATTATTTATGCAAGTCTTATCATTCACCAAGTGGCAACAAGAGTATGCTCTGTTTCAACCATGCTTTTGATCAGTCCTCAAAGGTGGTAGCCATAAATTAATCCTGACCACTATTATTATTAGAAGATCTAGATATTCAGAACTTGACTCTAAGTTATAAGTTAGCTACAGTATAAATGGAAGGCCATCAGTTAACATTAGCAGCAATGACAAATAGCCCACTACTCCATGACAGTGGTAGCAGCCACAAATCAAAGGCATACAAAATCAGAGAAGGAGCCTATACTGATTTATGGGAGCATTTGTTTAACTTCAGGCAATCTGGTTGTGCTTGTGAACATGACATGCTATTCCCATGATCCTCTGTATATCATAGATTCTATTCTAACTTATGAATAAGCATTTAAAAATTTAATCATAACCAGAAAGGATTTCCTATACTGTTCACTGTCACTCACATATTGTTCTCTAAAAACAATTTGGCTACAGTTGTTGTTATGATATTGTAATAACCATCATAAAGCCTGTCACTTTAAGTCAGTGAAGTCAGGATCTGTTGGCAAAAATATAATCAAAAGTAATTTCATGATTCAATAAATAGTATATAAATCTGCTATTATTGGAGTTCATTTTCTTTCAATACCACCCATTTCCATCTTTTCACTGGAATTATTCTGACTATCCAAGTGTCATTATTACCTTCTATTGTTATTTAAATGGAGCATTTTTATTAGATCCTCTGACACTATATATAAGGCTTTGCTTCCTCAGCAGTAATAATTCCATTTCTGAAGGAAAATGGAAGTAACTATACACAAAATTCTAAGCTCTCACTTTATGTTAACTCCATGCCTGAAATGGAAGTTTAATTTAATCATATCTGAGAAGACCTAGGTTTTTATTAGCTACCCCAAGAAAGTAAGAAAAATAGCCCTTTCCATGCAGGTTATTTTGGTTCAAAGAGCCCATGAAACCATTATTCATCTATAATAATGCATGTAAGATACACTTACTAACCAAATTAAACTCTAAATTTCTTTCATCAGATGGCATTCATTATTTTTTTTATAAATTTTTCTTTAGGAAGATGGGAAAAATAAAATATTCTATATAAATAGTTGAGATAAAACATTATAGTTTTAAAAATATACTTTCCAAGAGATCTATAGAAGATATAATTAAAAGGACACAACCATACATACATTGTTGTTGATTTAATTAATACATTGGTTCGCAAAAGAAAACTATCAGAATCAGGGTATAGTTCTCAAAAACAAATCTAGCAAATATTGCATCAATTACATAAAATTAACTGGTGTGTCCATTAGTGTCAAACAGACTTCACTGAATTTTTGTTGTATCCTACCAGCAGTTTTTCTATGTATAGAAATAGAATATTCTCTGTTATTATAATCAGAGGTCTGTCTTCCAGTAGAAAAACGAATGTAAGAATATAACATATTAAACTGTATAGTACTTTACCCAAGACCTAGACCTCCTGAAAGAAGATACATTTTGAGGTTATTAGAATTTTTACAATGGTGCAACAAGAAGAGGCAACCCGGCCTGGCAAGGAGCCCCATGGTGATGGATTTGGATGAGGTCTAGCAAGAAAACAAGAGAGTTAGTAAATATTTACCTGCCATCTCTGTGTACAGAGAGAGCACTCTCCCCATGCTGCAAGGAGAGGAAAAGAAATAAAGGGACTGGGCCCGGTGGCTCACACTTGTAATCTCAGCACTTTGGGAGGCCGAGGCGGGTGGATCACCTGAGGTCAAGAGTTCGAGACCAGCCTGGCCAACATGGTGAAACGCCATCTCTACTAAAAATATAAGAAAAATTAGCTGGGCATGGTGGCAGGCACCTGTAATCCCAGCTACATGGGAGACTGAGGTAGGAGAACTGCTTAAACCCGGGAGGTGGAGGCTGTGGTAAGCCAAGATCCTGCCATTGCACTCCAGCCTGGGCAACAAGAGCAAAACTCTGTCTCAATAATTAATTAATTAATTAATAACTTTAGGTGCTTACTGAGGGTTGGTGAGACAAATGTACTTAATAAAACAATTTTGGTACAATGTGAGGCATCATGTATTTAAGTACCAGCATATTTATTTCAAAAAGTAAGTAAGCGCTATAGGAACTTCAAAAAGGAAATTTAAGTTCTATAGCAGCACCTACAAAAGACATAACGGCACGTGTCCTAAAAAGCTAAATAATAATATTACAACCATCTTTGCCAATCTCAATTCCTAAGAGGCCCCAGGGAATGAATAACTTGGCAATATGACTTCTGTGATATTAATCTACCATTTCTAATATGCATGCAGAAACCTTCTCAGACATTTTCCTTACCTAGTGTCAGAACCCTCTATGTAGAATAAAAACTAAATATTGGGTAGCTGTACAACAGCATTATTAAAATATTCCCCTTTAATGTGAAGAGAAGCTGACTTTGAAGCAGCAATGTTCTACTTTTTAACTAGAGAAAAACTTAAATAAATCTTGAAGTAAGCAAGGATCAAAGAATTTGGGTTCTAGCTTCCACATTACAGCTTTGCCATTCCAGGACAACAGTTTCTTAGAATCTAACAGTTTTTAGTGAGACAAGAACTTAACATATATTCTGTAGTCTAACTGAAACGTTTTAGATCAACAAAGCTCTAAAGGATGCTGCACCAACAAACAAATAAGAACATGAATTAAACTCACCTCCAGAGACTCCTGTGCTGTTCTTCGAGTTGACTCAGCAGATGCTCAATGTATTTATTGGAGTCCATGTATTCCTGCACAAGCAGACAAAGACAGATGAAACCTCGCTACCACAGTCCCCACCATCCTGAGACTCTGTCCTTATCTCTACAAGGAGTATTTTCGAAAGATTATCCCTAGTTCCCTTCCGGTTCTAGGATTCTCTGCTTCTGTGACTTACAATCATATATAAATACTATTTTTCTCATATCCATGATAGTTTTGTAAACAAATCACAGAAGAGAACGGTCATTACACTGAGTCAGCATTACGATCCTCTTACAGAAAAAAAGGCCTAAATTTCATAGTCATCTAAACTGGGGTCTGTGTTCTACTGTATACAAATGTTTCTGCCCATCATAGAAAAAAAAAATAGACAAAACAGTTCTTGATTTTACTGGTCTTATGACAGTCATGTTCCAGAAAAGTAATGTTTTTAAACTGTATAGGATATTTTATATAAATATAATATATACCCATATTCACTGGGTACTTGTATACACTAATGGACATGTCCATTTTTCTTCAGCTCCATATATACACACAAAACAGTATATGTGATTTTTTTTTAATTCTTAAACATAAATCTTTGGCTTCTAAAAAGACATGAAAAGTATGGTGTGTTCTGCTCTATAGAAATGTATATGCAAATTTATTTCTCTAAATCAAACTATTTTCCTGAAACGTATCTGAAAAAAAAGAATAAAGAATTCATGTGTCATGTAAGAAGTAAGCAGAAAAATCCATAGATTATTACAATGGATTTAATTTGTGATTTCTGCATACGAGGCTCATATGCAATGGTGTTTCGTTTGCTAACCTGGAGAAAATACGACCTATACAAATCATTTTATATTGTTTTGCTCTGAATCTGGTATTTTATTCCCTTTCTGTTTTGAAGTCTACCCTGCAGACCTCTGCTTCTACATTATAGCAGCCTTCGATGGAATAGTATGCAATGATTTCAATGTTAAGGCGCCCATGAAAGCTACTGTTCCATTTCTACAGATTTGAAATAAACTGGGAACTTTGATTAACAGTGATATTTTCCTTTCAGAAATGTAGGTTTCTTATGAAATGCTATACATGATGTACTGCTCTTATAGAAATGTTCACTACAATAAGGTGAGGGGCTGGGAGAAAGATAGGCGTTGACCCCATATAATGGAAAGGGACCAGTCCTGATTTCTTTTGATCCTGGATCTACCCGTGTGGCCTTGAAAAGCCTTTTTACCTTTCCAAAATGTTTGCTAGACTAGAGGGTATACTAAGTCCTTGTCTAGCTAAAAACTGTTATGATTCTAAGACACTGTAATTCTGTTATAGATAATTAGCCAAGAAGTTTTATGCTTATTGAATAAACACTTATTTTCAGGTGACTACTGAATAGTTATTTAAACAAGACCACTGGGAATGTTGAAAACAAAGCAGAAATCTCTGCTACTGCAGGAAGTTGCAGCATACGTGGTTATGCTTTTAAGTGTCCTGACCAAGGCTAAACCATGATTTAGAACACTTGACACTATCAAATACATGAATTCTCAAATATGTTCAGCCAAGAAAAACTAAATACATTGTTCCCAAGTAGAAATAAATGTACAGATCTTAAAGTTATTCATTTTTTATTCATTTAACAACTATTTTTAAACATCTGTTAGATGCCAAGAGCTGTTCTAAGTGCTGCAGATATGGTAATCACCAAGAGGGGGAAAGCCACTGACCTCAAGGAGCTTACAGTCTGTCAAAGGGGCATACTAAATAAATGAACAGATTGGTTTCATATTGGCTACATGCTATGAAGTAAACAAGTAATAGGAAAGACTTTGGGAGGAGCAGCTATGTCACGTGAGGACTCCACAGGAAGACTCTGACCAAGTGATATTTGAGCTAAGACTTGGAAGAGAAGGAAACCATATAGAGAAAAGGGAGCCAGACACTGCAGGCAGCGAAAACACCATATGCAAAGGTCCTGAGATGTGCTGTTGGAGGAACAGAAGGAAGCCAGTGGGTGCTGGGAACAGGGACTCAGGGATACTAGGTCTCAAATGAGGTTGGAGAGGTAGGCAGGACCAAATCAGGTGCAAGCCTTAGAAAGCAGCTTGGACTTGTCATTTTGTTCATTCTGATTATCTCAAGTCAGAGGTTGAAGCGGAAAGGTGTAGTGATGACAAATAAGACTTCAGTATCAAAGAGACTTAGGTTCAAATCCTGGTTTTGATACTTACTAGCTATGTTCCCTGGTCACATTATTAAATCTCTCTAAGCCTTAGTGTTTTCATCTTTGTCAGAGGCATAAATAATGCTTCATTTATGGAGGCATTGTAAGTGTTAAACAAGAAGTTTAAGTACATACATCCATCATGGCTGCCAAATAGCAAGCATGGCTTTTTCAGAGTATTATATACCTCTTTTCAAAAGGAAGATCACTTTACAAGGTGAAACCATTTTTCATTTTTTCTTCTCTTGCCAAACTTCAAGACTTTTAAGTGTACAGTTCTTAGGTTATACACACTAAATATTAGAATAGGCAGTTAGGCAGAGATTGATAATACTGATCTCTAATCATTGAATGTAGTTGTCACTGGCTTGTGATTTCAAAGTTATTTCAAATAAAAATACTAGCTGCTTCCATTTAAACTAGCTTTATCCTATTTTCCATATAAATAACTATGATGACAAATCTTAAACCACTTAAAAATGGGAAACTAAGATTATCGATTCTTTATCCCTCTTTTCAGCTATATTTTTTCTCTATGGCACTCTTACTTCCAACATTCAATATATTTTACTTATTTATTAAGGTATTGCCTCAATATAAGGCTAACACAAATGGATTGGGAAAAGAGACATGCGTCTTACATATATTTTTTGTTAAGTGAAATTGTTTTTGCTCAACCTGAAAGAACTTAGGAAGTACCTTCATACCTGTATCATTTCTGGACCCTGAACTGGAAAAGTTAGTTACCTAATGTGAAAACACTATCACAAGATTATAAACTAGAATTACTCCTAGGGGGAATTTTGTGGATCCCTTTGGAGATTAACTCCAAGAAAACAATAGAGGATGGTAGCACTGGGGCTGGCAGTAGTTAAGAGAAAACTATGGTCACCATAAGTAAAATGCTGTAGGCATAGTGGCTGCAACAGCTTTGGGAGCAAGTACACACAGGAGGTTATTGTACAGAGACTCCAGTATCCCAGCATGCCTGCAAAGGCAGAAAGAAAAGGTCCAGATAGATTTTTTTCACAGTAAACTGAAAAAATGCATCATGGAACCCATGAACAAGTACTGTAGGACGAGAGAGAGAACATGATCCTTAATCATAAAAGAAGGTGTGACTCTGAAAATTATTTACATAAGAAAGATATGAAAGCATTTTAGAAAGAGCCTTCACATGTTCACTAGTATCCAGAAAGATGTGGTCTCTCTGACACATGTGAAGGAAGATTTTTTTTTTTAATGTTGAGATGAAAAGACAGCAGAATTAGATTTTACAAGACAATAGTGTGAGCGGCCAAGATAATAAAATGACATAAAATAAAGACAGGGCTCAGTGAGCTAAGAATTTCAAGGCAACATAGACTGTACTCACCAAATGGAAACCTATTTATTGCTGTCCTGTGATTTTTATTATAAGGTGACTCTCCCCACCATGAAATGGTGCTTCAGAGACAAAAGGCAACAGATTTTGGTGTATTGGCGCTGAATTGTTCATACAGATGAAAGTCTATTTCTCAATATCTCATTTGGGAAATTATCAAATTCCCCAACCCGGGCCAGGTACTTACATATTCCTCTTCTCCTATTTCTACAGTATAAGTCAATTAGTATATGTATCATTCAGTTAGTGAAGAGTAAGCATGATGTAATCTAGGGAGAAAAAATAAACAACCATATCCACATCTTCCTTGATGTCAGTGTTCACTATTCCTAACACATTAGCTATGAAAAATGTCTATTTCCCAAGCCTTGCTTTGTTCAGCATGCAACTTCCTACCTCATTCAGCACAAAGACATTATTAAACTATTGTTACTACTAACTTGATGAATATCCTATTCTACTGGTTTCTCTTAGAATTACAAAACCTACCTTAGATACAATAAATAGTAGAATTGACAATGAAAACATACATACAGTCCTGAGGAGGATAAACTTAACCTGTAACTAAATTAAGAAATAAAGGATAAGGATGAAAATGAATGCAGACATGATTGATAAACAGGCCAGAAAATATCGGTTTGCCAAATAATGATAGCATTTCAGTACTTGATAAGATTTGAAATGCAAACAACAAACAAAGGGATAAAGAAATATTTCAGCACGGGAGAAAAAATAAGGACGTGATTATGCACATCGAAAGGATTCATCACTTTCCAGGTAGAGTTAATGGAAAACAATCCACACGTCTATTGGCACAAGAGTTGAATAAAAATAGTGAAGGCAAAAATGGGGGGCTTGTTTGAATGCTTATAGCCCAACAAGGAGCAAAACCACATTAGCTTCATAGCTTACAGACACCCCAAATGCCCATTGAAATTAGTTTATAGACAACCCATAAATATTATTCCCAATTAAGTAGCTCCTATGTAACAAAGCAACAGAAAGACATTCTCAGGCATTCATGAATTCATAAAATACAGGACCTACATCTTTTAATTAAAAACTTAAAGACACACATGTGTATAACCAAAAGGTGTCTGTGTGCCAGATAAGTATATGTACACATGCATGTATAAGTATATATGCACATACGTAATACCTGAGCAAGGAATAACAAATAGGAATTCACAATATAAAAAGAGGTTTCAAAAGAGGTTAATCCAGCCAAACAGATGTTTAAAAAAGTAATTATAAAATAAACATAAAATCCCAGAAAGAAAAAGTAGAATATACATTATCTATTTTTGTGATGGGCAGAAGGAGGACAAGAGGGAAAGAAAGAGGGAACTATTAATAGAAGGGTGCATAAATCACTTTGAATATGGGGGAAGAAATTATTGTTCTATTTTTGACTTGATAATAAAAAATGCTTAAGTATAACAGTGTGTTTTTCCTGTGTATGTACAATTGGGGAAAGCAATTTGGTGATACATGTTGTGATTTTAAGACATCCGTGCCCTTTTGATCTAGAAACTCCCTATCTAGAAATCAGCCTGAGGAAATAATCAGATTAAAGCAAATGATATTTATCGAAATATTATTTGTGGACAATATGGAAAGACTGGGTATGTCTTATTTTCCAAAACTATAGAAATAATTAAAATAAAGCATGCTTTTTTCATTCGAAGAAATACAGTTCTTAAACTTTGTAAATAATATATAATAAACTAGAAAACAATGTAATGCTAAGTGAAAGCAGGATAAAAAGCTACATAATCCCTCTCATCACAATTTAGAAAATGTATACGAAAGATTAATACCCTACAGTAAATGGTAATATTATGGGCTAATTTAATTTTCTTCTGTATATTTTTTCTTTGTCTATAGTTTTAAAAAACTATATGCTCATTACAAAAATTTAAAGTAATGGATATTACATAGAAAAATACCATCCCAGAAAATAATGTCCATGAAGATTTGATTATAAATTTTAGAAAGCTTGATTTGAAATGCCACAAGGAAACCATCTCCTTTATATTATTCTAAAGCTAGGCTCGTGTTTGAAACAATGAACCCCCCTTTCCACTTGCCCTCGTTAGTGTTCTGATAAAAGCATTTCACCAAAGTTAGGATTAAGGGGGCTGAAGGCGGGGGGTACCAAGTTACACCAAGTCATATTTTCTGTTTTAAAAATTTTACAAAGGTACAGCATTAAAAAGACATCTGTTCCTTGGCTCAAACTTATGCAAATTAGAATCATTTTAGAGATATATTTCAGGAAGTTTGCCTTTCACTTCTTTTAATGCACATGTTTCAGGGCAATTAGTATGAAACATTTAAAGTGATTAGAGGTTTATAGATATACTGAACATTGCATGTCTTTGTAGCATAAGCCCATTTAATGTGAATCTCCTATTGTCTGAAGTAGGTCAGTTCTGAGAGAGGCCCATTATAAATGAATTCTAATGATGTGAGGATCTTAAGTATCATTCATCTTAAGTGGAGTTTAAAATAAAATCGTATATCAAAGCTTGCAGAGATCCAAAAATCCCTCCAAATAATCTTCGCATTATAATCAGCATAACTTATGGCAGAGCTTGTGAAATCCTGCCAGCAATTTTGTGACTAGTAACATAGAATCCCCAATTCACCTTTGGGCAAAGCAGCACCGGCGAGGCGGCCAGCTGTTCAAATCAACAGAACTCTCTGCAATTAGGAAATGACTAACTACCACAACAAAGTAATTTTTAAGGTGGGGGGGGGCATCTCTTAATAGAAAGGTATATCTGCATGGTGAATGTAAAAAACTCAAATAAAATACCCACTTTGGGAATTATACAGACAAGGTAATAAATACAAAGGTGTCTCATAATTAACTGGCATCTGTACCAGTATAAATGCTTCCAAAGAGACTTTTTTAAATGTTAAACACCATGAGCAAATCAATTTAGGAGTCCCGGCTTGAACAGATCCATCCTCCTGTTGCCATCTTAGCATCAGCCGTCTTGAATTCCTCTTTCCCATTCCCTCCTCAAACAGCTGCAACCTTACTTCTATCTAAGGCAGACTTTCTAGTGGAGCTTTCCCATTAGAGCCACTCATGGCCTCCACAAGGTGGAATCCCAGGATTTTGCTTGGTCCTTATCTTATAACCAGTACCTGCAGAACTTCACATTTTAAAATCATACTCTTCCTCCCTGGTATTCTCTGAAAGTGTCTCCCCGTATTCCATCACTTGGAGGTTCAGCATGGCCCACACTGCTCAATCACACTCTGGAGGTCCAATCCTGTGAGTATGGCTGTTTCCCAAACAGGTCCCTTTGGATGTGCCACACACTCTTTCGAGTATGTCATCCTTCATTTCTGTATCCTCCAGCACCTACCATAGCCCTTGGAACATCTCAAGCACTCAAGGGTGTGTTGAGTAAGTGAAAGAGTGAATTAATTGGCTGGATGTAACCAGGCTCATAGGAGAATCTGAGATTAGTCTATAAGTTGTCTCGGTCTTCCAAAACTTTTACTTGAAAAGGTTTTGATGATCATCGAAACATTAGGCAATCATGACAAGACAGCAGAAACAGTGTTTTTGTTTCATTTTCCCTCTCCTCTCTCATGCACCACTCAATGTGATGTTTCTGACACCAGATGAATGGGAATCTTTCCCTATACATCAACCAAACAATTCTCCAGCAGACACCAACTAGGTGTCCTATAATTTAACTCAATTCTGACACCATCTACCTGGAGATAGCATCAGATCCCTCAAGGTAAGGGCTCAGTCCCACAAGACTGCTCCTGGCTTCAGACACCAATCACAAGTACCACAGTGGGCTGCCACCTATAATTCTGACCAGCCAGCTATAAATCAGGGTTCCCACCACAACCTCCTCATGCTTGATAAATTTGCTACAGCAGTTCACAGAACTCAAGGAGGCATTTTACTTAGGTTTATCCATTTATTGTAAGTGATATTGCAAATGATACAGATAAACAGCTAGATGGAAGAGCTGCATAGGACGAGGTATGGGAGAAGGGGTTCAGGACTTCCATGCTCTCTCCTGGCACACTGCCCTCCAGGAACTTCCATGAGTTCAGCTATCTGGAAGCCCCTTGAGCCCAGTCCTCTTGGGTTTTATGGAGGATGCATTATGTAGGAATGACTGATTACATCATTGGCCATTGGTGGTCAACTCACCCAGAGCTTGGTAGGTAGGGTTGAAAGTTCCAACCCTTTAATCACATGGTTGGTTCCCCTGGCAACCAGCCCCCATCCTGAGGCTATCCAGAAGCCCACAAAGAGTCTTCTAAATAAAACAAAAGATGCTCCTATCACCCGGAAAATTCTAAGGGATTTAAGAGCTCTGTGTCAGACGTTATCACTCAGAAAATAAGAAAGGTTTTAGGAACTCTGTGTCAGAAACCAGGAGCCAAAGACCAAATATTAGAACAAAAGGTTTTCCTAGTACCCTATCTGCAAGGGTTTTAGGAGTTCTGTGCCAGAAACTGAGAAGCAGACACCAAATATATATATATTTAATCCTAGCAGTTTTCTAAATTACTGTATACTCATAATTTTATTCTATTGGTACAAGCCAGAAATGACTTTCCAAAGACAAGCTATTGATAATTTCACAAAATCAATGTGTTTTTAGTAATCTTGCAACTCTGAAGAAAATTTAGGTACATTGCTCATCTATGGCATGTAAATCATAGGAGCTGTCAAAAATTTCAACACAGTAAAATTCACAACCAAAATTTGCTTTCAAATGGAGAGATAACTGATAGCATGATGACTAGCAAACCGCATAGAGTGAAAACATCTCTTTATAACCTCTGTCATACATGAAAATTTCATCAGTATGAATTAACAGTGACAGAATATAGTCAGAGAGCACATGAGACTATTGAAAAGCCTCGTGACCTGCTATTTGGTATCAAGGCAGTAGACTAATGCAGATCAGACTGTGAGTACAGCTTAGCAGATCTTCAGAGTAAAACATACTTCAATTTGTTGGATACTGCTTAACTGTTCCCTATTATATATTTTTCCCCTTTTAAAAAAAATCCCCCAACTCTCCCCAGTTCTAGCTGGACACACTGCTCCCAAGCTAGAAATTATGTTTCCCAGCCTCCTGTGCTGCTTGAGGTGAACACGTGCCTCAGTTCAAGCCAAAGAGAGGTAAGCAGAAATGGTTTGTGCAATATCCAGGAAATCCCCAGCCTAAAGACAAGATACGGCCCATTGTGCACTCTTCCCCTGGCCAGAAACAGTGGCGCCTTGGGCTCAGAGACAGTCCTACATGCAAAGGATAGCTAAAGTGATAGTTCTTAGAGCACCTATCCACTGACCCTAGTCTTTCTACCTCCCTTAGACCTAAATAAGATAGAAATAAATTCCTACTTACTTAAAATCCTATATTTTGGGCTTTCTTTGTTACTGTACACTTAGCCTATGTAACAAGTAATATAAATATTGGTCAATTCTTTTGAAAGTTAACATGGCAAACAGTGAAATACAAAGCAGCAGTCATCTCTATATTACTTGATTGATTGATGTTGTTTGTAGATGTTACAGTTTTCCAAAGCACTTTGACAACCATTCTCATTTAAGCCTCACAACATCTTTGAGTCATGGTCACCATTTCAGTTTAGAAAACTAATGCTCAGATTATGGTTAAGTAATTTGCTTAGGGTCAGACAATAACAGACTTTAAAAGTCTGTTTTTGCTCAGTTCAGCACATTTTTTCACTGCCCTAAAGAATGCCCTTCCCACAGCTAACTGCCCTCAGAGTGAATTTTATGTTGGTTAGATGGAAACTAGCTACAGAATGACCCCCTCCACCACAGCCCTCTCCATCAATTTGTAGTGTGTGTTGGGGGGAATCTGGCTAGATGCAAAGCCATAAAACAAAATCAAGCAATGAGCTTTCAGATTCGTACTAATTGGGCATCTGTGTAAGTTTGGCTTTGGTTCCACTTTGATTTCCCTGTCCTAGTGCAATGAGGGTAAGGGCAGAAGTTAAGTTGTATTCTCCCATTCAGTACTCTACTCTGATAATAGTAATGACATAAATCTACATGTAAGTTAAACAACTTTTAGTTATATTATATTTGAAAAAGATGCTCTTACTAATACTTAGATATTCTTTCTTAGGTAAAAAGAGTTATACTTAATTTTAAGCAAAATAGTAACTATTGTATTTGTCAGCAGCCTGTATCATTTTCTTAAATATTGTTCTTATAGCAGCTTGGGAGATAGAAACATATTGGTCAAATGAAGGAATTCATTTAGGTGGAAAAAATAAGTTCGCTTATTTTTTTTCTGAGGTAGAAATAAAAACTAATTCAATCTGTCCTCAAGTTCTGCAAGTCAGTAACATAGCATTTGTCAGCATGACAGTAGATTGTGTATATTTTTTAAAAGCCACCATAAAAATACAAATGACATAGTTAGCCATCTTCATTTCAACCTCTATTTTTCACTTGATGGAGAAACATCGGTAGAGCCTTATATGAGTGAAAAGTCTTGGGTCCCCAGCTACTCTACATGAAAGAATTTGGCCATGGAAAGTTCAAAAACTAATTTAAATCCCAGTATTACATCCACACACAGCATTTCCTTCTACCCAAATACTGGATCACGGAACGCCATTTCACTCACTACGGTATATCAGGACCCCCTGGGCCTATGGTTATCAATACCATTCAAAATCTGGCCAGGTATGTTCTAATTTTCTCTCCCATCACTCCCCAAAGCTACCCTGGGAGTCCAGTGAAGCCAGGCTCCTTGCTTTTTCTGAACAGGCCAAGTTATGAATTCTTTGCAATGCCAGCAACTAGCACAAGACCTGCAAATAATAGGTGGCAAGGCATTTCTAGAAACCAGTGCACTGGAATTGGGTTATGGCATCAAGTACGGAGAACACATTTGTTTGCTGCTACTTACGGCTCCCATCTGTTCATCTGAGTCACTTGGTGGGCTAGTTAAAACACAGATTACTGGGCCCTGACCCCAGAGTTTGATTCAGTGGGCATGCAATGGAGCCTGAAAATTTGCATCTGTGAGAAGCTCCCAGGTGATTCTAATGCTGCTGGTCTGGGGACCACTCTGCAAATCACTGGATTATGGTAACCAGGATTAGTTTACTGATTAGCCCGATTACCACCCACTGTCCTCTTAAAGAGATTAATAAGGCCAATGTAAATAATGCCAGATGCAATTATTCTACAAATATATTCAAGGGCTAATTATGTTCAGGCACTCTTCAAGGTCTGGGCAATACAGCCATGTACAGTGCAGACAAGTCTCTGCCTGCATGAAGGTAACATTTTTGTGAAGGAGACAGACAAAATAAGTGGAGGTAAGTGGAAAAACAAAACACAGAAGAGGAAAGGAAGGGCTGAAGTAGAGGGGTGGTGTTAACATAGACTGCTGGAGGAAGGCCACACTGAAGACATTTGAGCAAACACCTAAAGGAAGTAAGGGAACTAACCTAGGTGGCTACTCTGGGAGGCTCATTCTAGGCAGAGAAAACCAGTATAAAGGACTTTGGGGGCAGGAGTATGTGCCGGCATGTTGCAGGAACAGCACAGAGGCCAGTGTGGCTGGAGTGCAGAGATGGGGTGAGGGGAGGAGGGTGGTCATCACAGCTGCCTAAGCCCTTGTAGGAACTTTGCCTTTTGTTCTCAGTGACATAGGGAACAATTGCACTGGGATTTGATTTGAGGAGTCATATGGTCTCACTTAAGTCTTGAAAGGATCCTTCAGGCTGCTGTTGACTGAAGGAGTAGCAGGCAGGGGCAGGAGCAAGGAGAAAGGAGACCAGCTGAGGCCACTGGAAGGAGATCATCGTCACTTTGACTAGGGCGGTCACCAGGAGAATCATGCTAAGTTGCTGGATTCAGAATCTGTTTTGAAGATGGAGGTAACAGAACTTCCTGATGGATTGAATGTGGGATATGAAATAAAATAAAAATCAAAATAATATTTGGTTTTGGGCCTGAGCTGTTGGATAATGTGCTATTTATTGACAGAGGGAAAACTAAGAAAGGGGTAAGTTTGTACAAGGGGTGTTGACTAAATTGTTTTCCTTTGGCAGTGAAGTTTGCTATGTCATTACATATGAAAGAGCAGATGTCAACCAGGTCGTTAGTGCTCCAGAATTTTGGATTCCAGTGTGTAAGGATATAAACACGGAGCCATGACGTCGAATGAGATTACCTGAGGAAGGAACTACACTAAAGAAAAAAGGACCCACTACTTGGAGGTTGGGAGGAGAAAAAACAAAAAAAGTAAATGAAGGAGAGACCAGTGAGGGAAGAATAGGAGAAGGTGTTCTAAGAAGAAGGTAGTGTTAAATACAATCAGTGGTCAAGTAAGACAGGCCCGCAAATTGGCCAATATAGAGGTCATTAGCGGCCTGCCAAAAACAGTTTCAGTGGTGGAGGCTTTCCAAATACCTCACTTGGGGTAGAGGTTGGGGGAAGGTGAAGAATAAAGAAAATTTTATGCCAAGGGTAGGGAGAACAAGTAAGAACAAAGCTTTTTCAGAAAATATCATAAATATCATGTGATTCTTGAAGATCAGTCTTCAAGAGGCCATGGGGCTATGGAAGCCCTTGGGAAAAGGGTGCATTCCAGGTCCTATCCCAGAGATTCAGGTTCAGTAAGTCTGGGAATAAAATGGGACCCAGAGATCTAACTTTAACAAGAACTTGTAGGAAGATGTTGCCAGTTCTCCTTGGGGCACTTTTGGAGAATGGTCTCTCAAATAGAATTTCTGGTTATTTCCAGTGACTTAACGCAACAAAACAAACCAACTGCCACAACCACCATGCAATCAACACACCAAACCTTTCCCTGAAACACCTTCAATACCTGTTCTACCAAAGTGAGTCAGGGCCTTGGAGTCTCTTGACATTCAAATGACATTGGGAACAAGGTGATAAACATGAAGACATTTTAGAAACAGAGCAGATGGTGCTCCTCATGTTGTATCTAGGAACTCTTTTAAGAAAACTTGAACCGCCTATTCCAAGAAGACGCCTTTTGCCACACAAGAGGACCGTCAAACTATTTAAAATTTTTGTTTCATTTTTATATTTATCTTTAAGAGATTTCCCTCAAGAAAGAGGCTATTTCCTGCAGCATGAGGAGATTATACATTTATGCACTAACACATAAACCTTGCTTGGACTTTATTTTCTAAGTCAGAAAGCATTCGTGGATGTGCAGATTTCAGTGTGTTGCCTGTTAAACTGCATTTCTCACTTACAGGCACTGAACATTAATCATCCTGGAGGAATGAACATTCATCCTGGAGTGAGGTATTTCAAAGACTGCCTCTACTGCCTCTTGGTGGGGACGGGTGGTGCCCAGGATCTGATCACATTTATGTCTCTATTTTCATGGTAAAGTGTGAAGATGAAAGTAATGGACCGGATCTGAGTTCTCCTGGCTGTCATGGGCTGCAGGCTATTTTTCGTATTAAGCAGTTGAACACTGTTTGACTTGTCTTGGTGAAAAGAAACACTAGCTCTATCTTGTCGCATTTCCTCCAATAAAAAGGCAGCAGAACAAGTGAATCACTACGACTGACCAGCATGTTTTCCTCTTACCCCTAAATGTGGTCTCCATATGAAGAGATATACTAAGGAGACCATAGGCATTTATTTCCCTGCCACAGGCCTCGGGAAATAAAGGATGGAGTGCCTAAAGAGACCTTCTCAGACCTAGTATTTTGCATATGCCCTCACAAAAAATAAACCTGTATCACCAATATAGAACATGAAAGCAAACCAAAAGTCATAAAGAATTCTGGAAGTCAGAAAGAAGTTTCAATTTGATTAACAAAAGCTGCAAAACCAGAACCCAAAACACATCCAGGATAAAATTACCATGAAGATGAGGACTGAACTGGGAAAAACTGCAAGCTCAGATTGAACACAAGAGCAGGAGGGACCTCTTGGGCAATTGTCTGTGTGATATTTAAGTATGGTATTCCATGGCCACCCACCTCCTTCCAGCAACTAGTAGGAGAGTTTGAACTCAAGATAAAGAGCTGTTCTCTACTGAGGATTAGTTTCCATCTAAGGAGGCAGAGCCATGAGGCTGGGGTGGGGTTTTGGGGTTGGGTTCTGTGCAGGTGTGGAGGCCTCACCAGGGCTGGAATTCATGGGCACCTCCCCGCAGACACTGTAGGCCTATTCAACAGAACCTGCTCTCCAGTCAGGGCTGCCAACTCAGAGGGCTTCTAATGTTATGTGGAGAACCAGGCATCCTTCCCCAGCTGTAGCCGACTTAGTGCTGAAAACACTTGAACTTGTCCAACATCTTCCACAAAGAGGCCAACTCTATAGAAAGACACTTAGCTTTGTGAGGACTGGTTAATTGGTATTTCAATGTGATGCCCATTGCCAACACCAGGACTCATATAATGGGTATAGGTGCAAAGCAGGACCCATCTGGCTGACAATCCTTATTTCAGATCTTGACATCTGACCATGAAAAGGCCAAGCTGGAAACAAAAGGGTGGCAGAGTAAGAATGAGAGCTTCTGCCTCCTGGAAACAGAGGAATCCCTTCAGGGGGCTGTGTATATTTTCACTGTGCAGCTCTTCTTTCTAGTTTGCTATCTTAGCAATCTCTGTCAAGAAAGAATGTGGAAAGGGGAAACAGTGGGAAAATAGCCATTCCTGATACTACAACAACCCTTTCTCTTCAACTTTACCTCCAGAGACTGAGCCTATGCCATAGTTCATTCTCTAATACCAGCATAAACAGCTTTCAGGAGAATCATGCCTACTGAATCAACTGCCAATCATTGAGGGAAGATTTTTAGGATGGTTTAAGGAGATGGAGAGAAAGGACTTATGAAGTAGAAGATACCCACCCCTGCCCCACCCAAAATAAACAACTCAGTAGCAAAGACTTCTCTTTTTTCCAGTAAAGACACTGACGTAAAATACAACCTGTTTCTTGGCTTCTTCTGTTCTCAACTCTAGCTTGTAGTATGTGAAGTAATTTGAGATTATCCTCAGCAGTTCCACAAATGTCTCATGAAATAAATTGATTACCAATACTGTGATTAAAAAGTGCTTTCATAGGTGGTTACCTGGAGGGCTGATACAACCTGAAGTAAACAGCACTGCTGTCTTGTTTGAAAGGTAATTAGAAAGCCATTTTGTTCTGACTGTGGAGAATCTGATTCAGGAGAAAAGTTTCTTCTCTCCTGAGGGACCAAACCAAATACATGATGCAACATAGCTGTGGAATTCTTTGAACCTTCTCATTGGAAAATCTGGAGAGAAATGGGACATATAGCAACTTTTCATTTGAAAGCCCTTGTGCCCAGGGCCCCTGTCTCTGTACCAGTCCATCCTTGGAAGAGCAACGGTGCAATGCAATAACTCAGTGCTCCTGTTACCTGATGGTGGCTGGTATGCTCCCCTGGGTTCTACCTGGGATGACCAAATGGTACCCTTAGCCTCCACTGAACACCCACTTCACAAAGACACATTATCCTAACAATTAGGATCTAATGCAACGGTTCTCCCACTGTGGACACAGACCAACATTGTTAGCATCACCTGCAAACTCATTAGAAATGCAAATTCTCTGGCCTTTCCCCAGGTCCACTGAACTCTGGGGGTGGAGGAGCCCAATAATTTATGGGTTTAGGAGCCTTCCAGGTGATTCTGATCCCACTATACCTTAAGAACGACTGTTCAATAGTCAAATTAACCGATCATTGCAATCATTCACTCCCGGTGTGTGAGCCACCCCTTCCCCGCCCCCTTCCACCTCCTGCATTTTCAAGATACATCATTTGACGCTATAGTGAATTTGAATTACTATCAGCATTGATGAACAATTCAAGGTTTCTTTTCAAAAAATCTCATTTTGGAGGGTAGAGGGCTGGGCAATCAGACTTTGCATCAAGTGAAACACTGAAGTTGAATTAAAATAATGCAAAACCAGCAATAGCTGCCCTGCTGTGAAGCCTATGTTTGTATTTAATGATGTAGGTGCCGTTTTAAAGATCAGCACGAGAGAAGTACCCATGATAAATATGATGCAGGTGCACCTGGGAGGTTACTTTTTTTTTTTTTTTAAAGTATCTCCTCTCAAAGCCTTATGCAGCTAAAACCATTCAATGAGGGGACTATGCACTATTTGGGATATGAAACGACACCTGGACTCATGTAAGTTTTTTGTATTGGGACAGTCACCTAAGACAGAAATTCCTTTTTAAAATATACATATTTGGGATAGCAACGCAGACAGTTCACTTACCAGCGGATAGCAATTTAACTATTCTAATCCCTATTTTTCATGAAAATCAGCCACTCCTAGACAAGGCAGATGTGTTAAATCAATTTAGGAAGGCAATTTACTATGATGAGGTTGTTAAAGAGTCAAACGGAACATCAGGAAATTTATGCAAATATTTTTGGGAATTTGTTCTGAGTATGCAAATGCTATATAATTAGTTATCATGCTTTTCATGCAAAATTAAATTTGCTATAATAACGAATCACACTCAAGAATAAGGCTAGTTAACATGAAAAGAACCCTCATTTTTATGACTGAAAGACTGCAAATTGAGGGTAAACTGCAGGTGAATCTAATTCCAGCCTTTAGGATTGTTGTTCATTCCGGTCAAACGAAACCAACTGCAACAAGGGGTGGGAGGGCTCTCTGAATCTAGACAGCACGTGTATGGATGCAAAAATCACAAGAAGTAGAAGCAATGGAGCATTCTGCTTTTTGGACTAGGCTGTCTCAGCTATCATTAGCCAGATACTCTTTTACCCTCTAATTATTTTGGAAGGACTCAGTGCTATCATTTAATATTTATCAGACTAACAAAGCCAAACTTCTATTTTGGAATATCTCTAAAGTCTAATTACTGCTCAGTCCCTTCCTGCCCCAGGCTGACAATTTGGAGATAATTTGGACTTCCAGCATGTTGGCTCTTCCTGCCTCACTCTGTACATGTCCTCACTAGTCAGAGGACTCTCTAGACCTCCTCTCGCTGTCAAAGTCCTATGTCTGCTATATTTGCCAGGATATGTAAGAATTAGGCCCTTGGCCAGGCGTGGTGGCTCATGCCTGTAATTCCAGCACTTTAGGAGGCCGAGACGGGCAGATCACAAGGTCAGGAGATCGAGACCATCCTGGCTAACACGGTGAAACCCCGTCCCTACTAAAAATACAAAAAGTTAGCCAGGCATGGTGGCGGGCGCCTCTAGTCCCAGCTACTCGGGAGGCTGAGGCAGGAGAATGGCATGAACCTGGGAGGCGGAGCTTGCAGTGAGCCGAGATCACGCCACTGTACTCCAGCCTGGGGGACAGAGCGAGACTCCGTCTCAAAAAAACAAAAACAAAAACAAAACAAAACAAACAAAAAAAGAATTCGGCCTTTTATGCCTCCTGGCCACTTGTAGCCCCCTCCCATTTGGCCACAACTGAGACATTTTCCATAGCATGAAACTTTCTGTGATGATCCTGGAGAAGTCCTGAGCAAACCAGGTGAATTGGTCACTCTAACACAATCACATGTTTCCCCATTCCCAGGCTGCTTGCCCCTTCCTGTGGGTGTCAGTTTTCCTAACTATGCTTCAAATTCCTCGCTGGGAGTAGGCTCAGCCCTAACCTCTAGTGCTATGGACTAGCTCTAACCCAGGAGTCACGTATGCTCATCTGCTATCCACTAAAGAAGTGGAGGCTCCATCCAGTGAGCCTGATCACTGACCCACGTCTTGCCTTATCCCAGGTGAACTGCTCAGGAATAAAGTTGTTTCCAGCTGCCTGAGGACTGACAGAGGGCTCCCACTGTCACCTCCCCAGATCGGAGCCTCAAAGATACCAATTTGCATCACAGCCACCCCCAACCGACCCTCACCCAATCTGATTAGACTCAGTGCCCTTCAGTGGGGCTAGCACTTTACTTAGGTTAGGCTCAGTTACATTCTTGCTTTATACCTATTCCACACAGGATCATTGTGGAGGTCCCAGTTTTGTTACCTAAAAATACCTTTCAACCTGCTATTAAAAGTGAAGCCTGCACCTGAACATTCATGTTGTCTTTTCCCAGAGGATCAGAATATAGTTGCTATAGAATCTAGAGTTGTCAAACGCTTTGTCATATTAAGCTTACAATGACAAAACTAGGTTTTCGTAGCATGATTTTAGGAAAAAGAGGAACCCAAAGCCATACATTTGAAGACTATATATATCCCTTAGACTGAAGAGACAGACATGGTAGAAACATTTTATAAAAGAAGAAAAAAGGGGGAAGTGAATGCCTGGCTGCCCATAGAGACATCCAGTTTTCTGTAGAGGCTGGCTGTTAACAGTACCTGACTCCACTGGTTTCAATAAATAGCTCAATCACCTCGTTCTTGCTAAAACCCAAGCTCAATAATTCAATATTCCCTAGCCACATACAATGAATTTAACCCTTTTCCTCATTATCCCACTTAAGCTGAAAAACAAGACAAAACACAAACAGGATGATAGCCAGATGAACTCTTAATTCCAAAACAATATCAATTTAATTCACTCCATTTGCTAGTACTGCCTTCTCAACCATGCCTTGTCTTAGCTCAATATGAATTAGGTAAAACTTAATATTCATGCAACTTGGCCCACATCGAAAATCATATTCCTATACAAATTTGCATGTTTCTAGTTTTTCTACATTTCATACTTTGTCTCATAAGTCATGTTGTAGAGTATCATTCCCTCATTTGTCATTTTTGTAAAGGCCATCCTGTGAAGGTTTATTTAGCAGACAGGCTAATAGATTTTATTAATAGGCATAGTCTTTCCAACCTGTAAAAATACCAATACTTAAGTCAAATATTTTTCTACCCACTATGCAAATAGTACTTTGCTAAAAACATCACCATTAGCCTAGGAGAATGAGACAAAGCATAGATGCAAGAAAGTTCTATGCAGTAAGTGATACAGACATTTTACAACAAAAAGGTATCATCTGTGATTGAGATCCAGATGCAGGTAAAAATCAAAGCTTGGAGAGCGAGCTTGTGGAAAGATAATTGATAAACTACATTTTATGTGATACTTTATTTTCAACACTCCGTTATGAAGTTTGCTTAATTATCTTTTATAACATACCAGTAAAACAGTGTGTCTGTCTCCGTATTACTGATGAGAAACCTGGGCTCTCAGAGTTCAAGTAACAGTATCTGAGTGGGTAGCTGAAAACACAATGCTACACTAAATCATTAAAAGTAAAAGTTGGAAAATTACGTTTCTAGTAATTTTCACTGCCCATACAGAATATTCTTCTAACAATTGCATTTGAGAACCTACCCTGGGGGATGAGACTTTAGGACACAGAGAAGCTATGTGGACCTTGACTACTTTGGGTCTATTTCGTTATTTATAAAATGAAGAGATGGGTTCAGATCAGTGGTTAGCAAACCTCAGCCAGCACTAGTATCACCTGGAGAGCTTGCTAAAACAGACTGCAGGGCCCCACCCCCAAGAATTTCTGATTCAGCACACCTGGGGTGACACCTGAACATTTGCATTTCTAACAAATTGTCAGGTGAGGTGGATGTTGATGCTGCTTGTCCAGGAACCACTTTGAGAACCATTGGACTGGTCTTTAGGGCCTCTAAGATTTTGAGTATGGAAAGACAGACAATATTCTTAATTTCTAGACCAACTGCAAGTAAGAGACCCCTCATTTATCCTTCCATCTAGTCATTCAACAAATGGACACTTGTTCGTTTGTGAACAAGTGTGTTTTCAAATAGTTCCCAGTTTGGCTAAAAGTAGGGAAAACATCTCAATTATTTACTTTATATAATTTATGGATATTTGGCAATTTTCTTTAACTCCATTTTGTGATCATGTAAAATCAGGAAAAAAGATCAATTAAATCAGGAAATGCATGCAAAAATTATTAACAGTGTCTGACACAAAGAGAGATCTCAGCAAACCTTAGCTCTATGGATCATGGAAACAATTTACGTATCATATTGCTCTTTTGCCTTTCACATTTTTATTCCAGCTGCTAGCATCTATCCTATTTCAGCATCTCAGGGTTTTCCTCTTCATCCTTTGTTGGAGAATCTGATGAAGTTAGCAAGGCTTGGATCAAGGTAACGCTGAGGCAGGGATAGGCTAGGTTAAAGAGGAGAGAATGATTATATGCAAACTATACAACTGGTTCCTAACATGAGTTAATGGATTAAATACAAAATACCTGCCCTTCAGTGTGTTCCAGCTCTCATTAGTGCCAACTGCATCTCAAGGCACACCTTTCTCCTGTGCCACCTATGTCCTTGACATACAGTTGGAGCAGGAGATGGGGGCGCTATTGGCAGCCAAATAAATGAACCAGCGTGATTGTCTGGGGAATCTGACAGAGAGGTAAATTGAACTTAATCACTGTCCCAGCCGAATCACATTTGTAAAAGCTGAGACACTGTGGACACCTGTTATAAATCAAGCAATTCCTAATCAAGCAATTCCAAGCAATTTATAAACCTATAAATCAGGTTTTCCTACAAGACCTGAGCCTTTGGCTGATCTCAGTTTCTCAGTATAAGAACCATTTGCCCCACCCAGGGCCTGGCATCAACAATTTGGTATTATGTCCCAAGAAATTCCCCAAAACTCCTGGGATGGCACAAAGTTGTCCCAGCTATGTGAGTTAGACTCTGAGCTCCAGACAGAAATACTCATTTCCAGGTTCAGCTTGTAAAACTACCTGCCTTCACATATGTCCTTTGGCCCCAGGAGGTTTCCAAACCGCAACCAAAGCCTGAGATGAAAACTTGAAGAAGGCTAGACTGCATGAAATTTACCTTACCTATCCCGGCACAAGCCAGAACTGGGTGAGGCGCAAACCAGGCCTGCCGTGCAAATAGACGAACTCTACCTCCGGGGATGGCTCAGGGGGATCACAAACACGCCACTTTGAGAGGGCAGGAGGCCTGAGTGGCATTTAGGTTTCTCTGAGGCTTATTTTGTGAAAGCAAAACTGACTCACTGAGAAAACATTTTAAAAATATTTACTTGGAGTTACATAAAAAATATTTCAAATGATTTTTTTTTTCTTTTTTTTTTTTCAGAAGCAGGAAAGTCTGTTTCATAGCCGGCTGCTGAGTCAGACAGAATAGCCAGGAAGACTCTGGGAAACCTCAGCCTCTCTGAGGCCTCTGCAGTTGTGAGGCTGGGAGATGTGGTTCTGAAACCCAGGCAAGGTGCTGAAGCACAGAGAGGAATTCCCAGAATTTCCTCTAGAGTTTTCACTTAGATGTCACAAAGAAGGCCTGATTTCAGCCAAATAAAAGTGTGTTGCAGAGTCACACATGAGCACCAGGTGTAACTAGGAAAATATATATACATTCTAAAGCACATACTGTATTCCAAGTACTATTTTTTTCTTTTCTTTTTTGAGACGGAGTCTGGCTCTGTCGCCCAGGCTGGAGTACAGTGGTATGATCTCAGCTCACTGCAAACTCCACCTCCTGGGTTCAAGCGATTTTCCTGCCTCAGCCTCCCAAGTACCTGGGATTACAGGCACCCAGCTAATTTTTGTATTTTTAGTGGAGACGGCGTTTCACCATGTTGACCAGGCTGGTCTTGAACCCCTGACCTCAGGTGATCCACATGCCTTGACCTCCCAAAGTGCTGGGATTACAGTCAAGAGCCACCAAATCCAGCCTGCCAAGTACTTTTAAAATATATTCATTTGATTATTCACTCGAATTCTTCTGAACACCTGCTATGTGTAGTGTTAGGAGCTGTTGGATATAACTGTGATAAAAATGGACTATGTCCCCTTCCATCACTGCTGTATTCAACCTACCTGGGAGGGAGGAAGGCACTGGAATGCAGAACCATAGCTTTACCGTGTTAAGCCACTTTCCCAGCTGTACACAGGGAAAGAGCCAGAGAAATTTGAACAGGATTTTGTGTCTCCAAAGTGTGTACTCTGGCCTTTGGGGAAGGATGGATCCAAACATAAAGGAAGAAGAAAAATAGATGACTCCAGCTTATGAAGATAGCATTTATATATTCCCCTGAGTGCCTACAGAAACCTGAGAATACGGTACTCTTCTGATAGAAATTGACATTCCTTTTTAGTACAGGAACTTTGAGATGTTTCCTGAGGGATTTCTAAGTACTGCAACTCATTTTTATTATTTCAACCCTAGCCTTCCCTAAGCTCTTGCATCTCTAGTTTCTACAGCCAACCATATACTGATTTTAGGAGTGTTGCATTGCTCAAAGTTATTGTTGGGTGCATGCACTGGGCATCTGTTATTTTGGAGTACACCAAGCCCCCTTCCTTGTGGGGATCACTCCCGTGCCAGCTCTGTGCACTCTATCTGCTTCCAGGGTAGAATTTGTGACCTGAATGAAAGCCAGTTAACACATCACATTTGCCTAGAGATGTCAAATGGTTCAATGACGGGCACTGGACCCAATCAGAACCAATGAGACTAACACGAGAATGTCATCTCTGCTAGCCTTGGACTCCCAACTTCAGCATTTGAATACTCACTGACACTTGGACCCATCATACATTGTGTTTGGATATGACCCCCTTCTTAAAAATGCTTGCAATGTTTGTCTTCGCCTCACATCATCAAAAAGAAGTTGTTGATGGTGTGTGCTGGAGTTGGTAAAGCTGAAACTACGCAAATGGCTGTCACTAAAGGACCAATAATGATGCTGTTTTTTTTAGCACTTATAGTTAATACATAAATAGAATCATCAGCTCTCTAATTTGTTCTGGACAGTGGGCCACTTTAGGGATGAATTGCTCAGCATTTCTGGCAGAGGAACAGCAACCACTCAGGATATCATTGATTGAAAAACAATAAGGCTGGGCACAGTGGCTCACGCCTGTAATCCCAGCACTTTGGGGGGCCGAGGCGGGCGGATCACAAGGTCAGGAGATTGAGGCCATCCTGGCCAACATGGTGAAACCCCGTCTCTACTAAAAATACAAAAATTAGCTGGGCATGGTGGCAGGTGCCTGTAATCTCAGCTACTTGGGAGGCTGAGGCAGGAGAATCACATGAACCAGGAAGTCGGAGGTTGCAGTGAGCTGAGATCATGCCACCACTGCACTCCAGTCTGGTGACAGAGCAAGACTCAGTCTCAACAAAAAAAAAAAAAAAAAAAAGAAAAGAAAAAGAAAAAAAAAAGAAAAAGAAAAACAACAAAGCTGGTCACAGAGCTGGTAAACCGGGGACAGCCAGAGCAAGAGTTCTGGAACAGCAGAGAATAGTCCTCCCTTCCCTCAGAGACGTTTTCCAGCTCTTCATTTGAAATGCTTTGCAGAAACCTGGAATTCTGGACATTCTGGTTATTAATATAAAGACTCCTATCATTCCATAGCTCCCATCTCCATTGACCTCTACCCCATCTCTAATGACCTGTTACAGCTTTGACATCACTCGCAGAGCAGGATTTAATGATGACTCATCTTTGATACCTCCTCTTCCTGCCTAAATTCAACAGCATCCTGGCCACTCACAGTTGAGTACATTTACCAGAAACAGCAGCATTTCCTGGGTGCTTGCTGGAAACACAGCATCTCAGATTCCACTTCAGACCAACTGAATCAGAATCTGGTCAAGAATCGGCTTCTAACATACTTGCAACTGCTGCTGCTGCCGCCAGCCTTGGAACCACATTCTGAGTAGCAGGAATGTAGACCTCAGTGTTTCCTAACCCTACTGATCGTAAGGTCTGTTGGGGAACTTCTTCAAAATACCTGTTTCTGGGCACAACTTCAAACCCTTTGAATGAGAATCTTCAGAAAAGGGACTTTGGTATTTACAGCCAGCCCAGGTAGTTCTCCTGGACGGGCAAGCAGAGGAAACACTGGGAATCTAATTTAGAGTTCCAGGCCGAGCTCTCAGCTGCCTGCTCTTCTCCTGCCTGGATTTGTTGCTTAACAGATGGAAGCACAATACTGCTCCCACTAGGGCTGTTTCTTTTTCCCTTTTGTTCCTCCAAAGACTTGCTACCAAATGCTGTGTCTTCAGCATCTGGAATTGTTTTTTACCTTCTCTCTATGCAGTTAGGCAACAAAGGATCTTGGAAGGATTCAAATCCCAATTCTAGGCAAAGATATGTTAATAGCCACATCCCCGTGGCAATGCTGTTTAATGTTAGTGTTTTGAAGACAAAAATGCAGATTCCTGGCTCTGGTTGTTCTGCAGGTTATAGCCTTAATACACTGGTCGGTCTGAGTACATAAGTTTTCTTGAAGACTGACAAAATGCAAGAACAGCGTTAGTAATGGAAGAAAGGAATAAAAATGATAACTGTCTCCATCTAGGATGTAGGAAAACAATATTTGTTAAGGTTTTCTATCTCTCTGAAAAACTAGTAAATAATATAGTTGCCTAAAATTCTTAGGACCTTTATTAATTACTTCAATATTTTTCCTTCCTTAGCCTTGGATTTTTGTTGTTGTTGTTGAGACGGAGTCTCGCTCTGTCGCCCAGGCTGGAGTGCAGTGGTGCGATCTCGACTCACTGCAAGCTCCATCTCCCGGGTTCACGCCATTCTCCTGCCTCAGCCACCCGAGTAGCTGGGACTACCGGCGCCCGCCACCACGCCACCCGGCTAATTTTCTGTATTTTTAGTAGAGATGGGGTTTCACCATGTTAGCCAGGATGGTCTTGATCTCCTGACCTTGTGATCCACCTGTCTCGGCCTCCCAAAGTGCTGGGATTACAGGCGTGAGCCACCACGCCTGGCCTGGATTTTTTGTAAGACAGTAGCGACATTAGTACCTGCAGGGCTCCTCCTGTGAAGACTAAAAGTGAATGCAGTGCGTAGACCAGTGCTTCTCAGTGGGGGATGACTTTGTATCCCAGAAGACACTGTTATTTGTCATGCCTGGGAGAGAGGGGCTGGTACTGGCTACTAGTGGGTAGGAGCCAGGGATGCTGCTAAGCATCCTACAATGCCCAGGACAGCCCCCACCACTAAGATTATCAAGCCCCAAGTAGTGCCCAGGTTGATCCAGACCAAATACTCTCCACGTCTTCAGAACTTAATGATTATCACCCTGCCATCTCTCTACCAACATCTGGCCCCAAGTTACCTGATTGGTAGAACCAAGATTTGAAACAATGTTCCTCTGCCTCCAAAGCTGTATTCTTTTCATCCCAGCATGCTGACTCCCAGTGGCAGCAGACTATGGTAATTTTTTCATGTTGATTTATAGGAGGTGCTGCAAATTGCAAATCCTGTTCTCAGTCCCCCAAATTCGCTGCATATCTGCTCTCATTATGTCATTTTCAGATGGAGAATAGAGGGTTGAGGCTTGGAGGAACAGAGGAAGCACAATATACAGAAAGTTGACATAGAATGGGATTTTTATCTATTTTGTTTTAAACAGAGCAACTGAGCTCTTATGAGAATCAAGAGATTTAAAACTTAATACAGTTTAGCGGGGAAAGTCAAAGACTCAACTACAGAGGCGGAAGTAGAAGTAGGCTGGAAGTAACTAACAATTTCTGACTTGTCGTGCCACCAGATAGAGCTCATGGAGTCTCCACTGCCCGGGCAGTCCTTAACATCCTTTGAGAGCCAAAGTGTTAAATATGTAAGAGCACTCGATAATGAACGCGTAATTGAAGCATGGGAAAAATCAGACACTGTGAACTCGATTATGATGTGTTGGTAACAAGGAGTGAAAGCACCTAACCTATTCAGTGAGGTCTGCAGATCCATCTACAAATGAAAAATATATATAAATATTATTCAAAGGGTAGACTAGCTGCAGTGCCTCATGTTTAATTTAAAATGCACTTGCATTCAACCTCAGATGAGCAGTTCTGAAATGTCATGAAATGCTGGGAACTTTCATGGAAAGAAAAACTTGCGGCAATCATAATATTAGAATTTGGTTGCCCTAGGGTGTCCATAATCTTAGGACAAAAAATACTCTTTATGTGGAAATACCCTGTAGTTACCAGGAGCCTTTTATGATAAAGAAAAAGAGAGACAATAAAAAGGAATTTGTTCTAAGGAGGCCTTTAGAGTTTCCTTTAACTGTTTCCTTTACCCACATAGCTTGCCATTAATACTGCTCTATTACGCTTTCAGAAAGAAGAATCGGATTTTCCACCAAGTCACTGAAGAGGCATGAAAGTAGGACTTGGGCTATTCTGAGATGGAGGCTTCGCTGACAGCAGCCATCCAGATCTAGGTCTGCCTTCCTTTTTCACCTTATTAGCCATTTGCACCTCATAGTCCACAGGCCTGTGGAGAGGGCAAGGGACAATCAGGGGACAGCCATGTGGACAGGGAGCAAGGGAGGAGGAGTTGGGGAAAGTGCCTAAAAGAAGAGGGAGTACCAAGCGTGCCTTAAATATCTCACAGGTTTCCAGCTGGCCTAGCAAAAAGAAATGATATAGAGATGTACACAGGGGAGTGCCAGGTAGAATCTACCTACCAAGGACACCATTGGTCTTAATAAAGAATAGCCAAGTGTTATGGAAGAGAAAAGGAGAATAAATCTGATGAAAGTCGGGGGTGTTGAAAGATGGTCAAGGTGTTTGGAAAGAAATAGAAAAGGAGGATGGGCTTAGCAAATGAGCAGACTCTAAAAGCCCACTGGAATTGTCAAAATTAAGGTTAGACACCAGGGAGACTATTTGTATCATGACACATTGAAATAATAAGTATATTAATTTATCTATCACATTCAATGCTGAGACAGATTATGTACCTTTTGTAATCCACTGAACACTCCAGAATTTAAAAAACGCTAAAGAAGACACACACCGTACCGCAAAGGTGAGAAAAAGGAGTGGTTGCCCAAGACCCCGCTTCTGTTCAACTTCATGAAATCGCCTGTGGAATCTTTTAAATAGGGATTCTGAGAGATTCTTCTGGTTTGTGAGGAATCTGAGATTCTAAAGGCTCTCCAGATATACCCCTGAACAGTAATCTTTTACCAGAGGGGCCAGTGGCTAAGACACTGTGAAAGATACAGAGTGTAATACTGAGCATTATTTTTCAGATTTTGGAGGGAATGTGGCCAAGAAAGCAAGATTTTTTTTTTTTTTTTTTTTTTTTGAGACAGGGTCTCACTCTGTCGCCAAGGCTGGAGATTACAGTGGTGCAATCATGGCTCACTGTAGCCTGTAGCCTTCACATCCCAGGCTCAAGTGATCCTTCTAGCTCAGCCTCCTGAGTAGCTGGGTTTACAAGCATGCACTACCACAACCAGCTAATTTTTTTTCCTTTTTTTTTTTTTCTCATAGAGATGGGGTTTCACCATATTTCACAGGCTGGTCTCAATCCCCTGGGCTCAAGTGATCTACTTGCCTCGGCCTCCCAAAATGCTGGGTTTACAGGCATGATACACCATGCCTGGCTTAAATTTTTTTTCTTATTAAATGTATCAATAATTTTATTTAAAAAAGGGGCATGTTTTGTGTTGCCTTCTAAAAATACATGTTGTGGCAAGCATATAATATCTATTAACAAAAAGAAAAAATTAGTTTGCAAAACTCTTAATTATAGCTTTATTTGATATGTATCTTTCTGCACCATATGGTATTAGTAGCAGCTAAAATATATTGAGGGCCAGGCACAGTGGCTCATGCCTATCACCCAAGGCTTTGGGAGGTTGAATCAGGGGATCACTTGAGGCCAGGAGTTCAAGATCAGCCTGGGCAACATAGCAAGACCCTGTCTGTACAAAACACTAAAATTAAAAAAATTAGGTGGTGTGGTGGTGTGCACCTGTACTCTCAGTCTACTTGGGAGGTGTAGGAGGGAAGATTGCTTCAGCCCTGGGATTTAAGTTTGCAGTGAGCTATGATTGTGCCACTGTACTCTAGTCTGGGCTATAGAGTGAGACCTTGTATTAAAAAAAAGAATAAAGTATTAAGCATATACTATGTTCTAAGCACATATTAACTCATTTCATACAGACAAACATACATGCACATACACTCCTGCTGTACCATGTGCTATTATTATTCTCATTTTATGGATTAAAAAATGAGCAAATATGTGTGTAAAAATATGTGTGTGTGTGTGTGTATGTGAGTGTGCATGTAGTTTTAGGTAAAAGAATAAAAGATCTCCTAATTGTCCTTGACTGATACAGAATTTTTTTTAGGCTATAATTAATATTCTTGTGTTGTGCTGATTAAGACTTTTATCAGTTCTTGGGCTAAATATAAATATTTATACTCCTTTTTTGTTGACAGGTTTTAATAGTTTAAGATAGATTCGTGGAGAGAGTAAAAGATGAATAGCAAACAATTGATGGATTCTTCTAAAGTTTAACGTTAATGATTAAACAACATCATCTGATGACTTAGTCAGCAACTCAAAGACAATAAAACATAACCAAATCTGTCAATTAGCATTTTCATCATCTCTCCCAACAGAGCTTAATGGCATCTGCAAAATGCAATTTTCAACCCAGAGCTCTTTGACATTTTCTATTTCCTCCAGTGTTCCTCTCCCGTTGTTGCTGTCATGACTGAGAGCAGCAACGTGTTCTGCTCCTTGGTGGCAAATGCATCACCTGCCATTGAAAGGAAAGCAATTATTGTGTCCTCGCTAAATCTCAGGGATGACTTGGGTACTGCTTTTCCACTTAAGTGCATACACAGCCAACCCAGGACCAGTTTTAAGTGGCTGAACCTTAGCAATAGCAGCTGGGCTACAGGTTGATGTCACCTGAGGTGCCCATTAAAGGTGTGGAAAGCTGCCAGACAAGAATGACTTCCAGTAACTATGACTGACTTCTCCCTAGGGGGAGCATGCCGCATTGCCACACACAAAGTGACAACGACTGCGAAGATAGCATTTTGCCTTTATCTTCCTGGTCCTTCAGTTTGAGGACAGTGACACGGGCGTGGAGGTTAGGCTGTTTCTTGGATGGGTTTCCAGCTGGTGGGAGTGGATGCTATTTACACAAATGTCAGGAATTACAATTCTTCCTCTCCAGGCAGCTATGTTTAGCTCACATGTGTGTCACACATGTGTAGACCCCTGTCTAACACCACCATCTCTGAACCGTCAAGAAAGAAGATTCTGGGTGATGAGAAAAAGTGTGCCCCCAGGGAGACTTCAGAGAGTACCTTGGAGCTTTACATCTAATGAGGATATCTAAATTGTTTTTCTAAGCTTCAGAGTCAAGTGCCCCGACAAAACGGGCTCAGTATAACATTTCCCCTTGAGTTATTTTAAAATGCACCTTTCTTTTTTCACTGAGCTAAAGAAAATTGTCTTATAAACACCATCAACGCACCAAATGAAAGATTCCATTCTAAATAAATATGGCAAGTCTCTGTTAACCAGAATCCAACTCTCTAATGCACCCAATTAACCAGAATTAAGTTCACTACCTCATTTTTAGAATAAAAAAAAAATACTTAAGAGCATATAATAATTTCAGCCAAAAAAAAAAACCCCACAAAATTTTCAGATCTTTTTCTGCAACCACTTGTCTCAGCGGTGCATTTTCTACCTGTTTATACAGAAAATGAGTTTTTAGAATAATGATTGAGGCAATAATCATACAGTCAACGTGTAAACACAGAATTATTGGCATGCTTGTGCTTCAGACTTGAATGTTTTAGGAAATAATGTCCACTGTCTTTGAAAAGAAAATGTTTAAGGATTCTGAGATTAATGATAAAGTAAACAAATTCATATTCACCCTTACGCCTTAGGCTCCTAGCATTGCAGAAAAAAAATAATAAGTGTTTCCTTTACCCTGCTATTTGCTCTGCTTCTAGGGGAGGTCTGGAAGCTTTCCTTCACTTCGCAGATGGGTGACCCAAGGTGGGAGGTCAAATGACTTGCTCAGAGGGAGGCAGCATGAAAATACCCAATGCAGGGTTAGACACCAGAGGTGTGGACTGAGCCCTTCACGGACATATCCATCACTGTAGAGGCGTACTGCTTGAAACTACTTTTCCGAAAGGTTCTCTTTGGAGGGAAAATTCTGGTCTCAAAAAAATGAAACTTTGATTACCCAGCAACAGGACTCCTTGCCAGCTCTTTTTTGAAATAATTATGAATCTAAAATGTGCCCTCGATTTCTCTAAATTTCCCTTTAATGTTCACCGGCAGAATGAATACAACACCTCCACAAATTAAGCCTTCCCAGAATTAGTTCAGAAGTGCACTTTCTATTACTCTGACTAGCAGCTCTTAGAGTTTCATAGGAGATCAGGAGTTAATTCTTTTCAGAGTTGCTCCAGGCAAAAAAGCAGGGGATGATAATGTTTAGGTACTTTTCTCCCTCTTTTTTAGATAAATCCCAAGGCCTGAAGTCTGAAGAGGTCTTAGTCAGCAGATGGTATTATACATCGGAAGCGGAAAGGCTATGGAGTCACTGGAGGCTGGGTTTGAAACCTGGCTTGAGGCCTTTAATGCATTAGCAATGAGTGTTAATGCTCTCTGCTTTCTTCCATGACTAGGAAAAGCTATGGCCTTGACAAGCTCAACAAATAGAGTGTGGAAGTGAAGTCACACAGAAAGACTCAATGGTCCTACGTTTCTACAGCTACTATCCACATTAGCCACACTCTGTCACCTTGTCAACCACCACTGAATTACTAGTAGAATTGACAGTGGTGGCCATCTAGCATCTTCCTACTTACTTTCAACACTTTCCATAATCATATCTAAGTCCTTAGAGCCAATCAGACTGCATTGCTGAACACCATGCAAGAGAAAACTTCTCAAATCTCCTTTGCCGACATTTCTATATCATGTTTATTTTGCTCACCTACATAGTGAGGGACCGCACTGGGTGTTGTGTGGAAATGAAAGTGATTAACACACAAGGAAGGTGCTTGTTTCAGCTGCACATGTACTAAAACTGGAATGCTACAGAGAAGATTCGGATGGCCCTGGGCAAGGATGACACCCAAGTTTGTGAAGCACTCCATATAGAAGGGAAAAAGTTAAAAACACAAGGGAAGACTTTGCAACCTCCTATGTACATACACAGATTTAGTAGAAGGCGCTGTGGTAAGGGCTGTAGGAGGGACTCAATTTGCTATCAGAAGAAAAGGCAAGGGAAGAAGGCCATTAGTAATCTGTTGAGAGATGGTTTATTTCAATGGTTATGTGTGTGGACGCTGGAGCCATCCTGCTTGGATTCAAAGGGCAGCTCTGCAACTTAATGGTCATTTGACCTTGACCAAGTCTCTCAGTCACTTTGTGTCTCAGGTTTCTCTTCTGTAAAATGGGGATAATAATAATGTTTCCTGTTTCATAGGGCTTTTAAGAGGATCATGTAAATGAATACACATAAAGCTGGCGCTGTCGTATTAGACATTTCTTTTGAAAACTGAATTGGAAGTTCTCATGGTGGTGGTAAAGTATCTGTCACGGAGGGCATGCCATGTGACAGATGCTAGCCTGGGCACTTTTATGTTCATAATCTCATTTAAGTGAACCTTCTGAGCAAATAGATATTATCACCCAGATTTTAAAAGCTATTGATCACAAGAGTTAAATACATTGTCTGACATTTCATAGCTGGCCAGTGGCAAAGTGGAGATTCAAGACCATGACTGTTCAGCTCCCAAGTTCATGCTCCTTCTGTTCCTCAGCACTACCTTTGACCATTCCTCTGTATCTGCATATAAAAAGAATTTCCTTTTATTGAGTATATGTAGATTGGGCTTGGTTATCAAGCTGTTCTCCAGTCATAACTACCCCTTGAAGGAGGCTGCTGCCTGTTTTAAAGGTGGAATCGCAGTAATGAAGCATGTGGAGCAGCAGACGCCTTACCAGAAAATAATTAGCAAAATTCCCAAATTATGGTGCCCCTCACACTGCTGCAGTGCAGAAAACAGTGAACTGATTGATGTTAGATTTTTTTATCTTGGTAAGAAGGATCAGGTCAGCTCCTTTATAGCATGTGACTGAGCTGGGTCTCTACTGTGAATCAAAGAGAATAGAAAGCCAAACGCAGGTCCATTTACTTGAGGTCATTCACTACCTTCTATAATAATGACATACATTTGCTGGGTGCTAACTGTGTGATATTCATTGCGCTAAGTGTTTTGCATAAAATGTCTTAAGTTTCATATGGCCCAATTGTGCAAGCATGTTGTCATTCCCATTTTATAAGTGTCCACATCTAGACACGGAGCACTAAAGTAACTTGCCCAACCCTTCCTGGTATCCATGGAATGTCTCAGTGGTATTGGGATACAAATGTAGGCAATCTACTTTCTGAGATATAATCACTGCGTTATAGTTTCTTACCCCTTTCGCTCTTAATCAAAGCCAAAAAAAACTGACTTGAAGCAAGCAAATTGCTATACTTGACAATAGAAATATAAGCCAAATCTGAATTATTAGATTGCTAGTAATTCTTATTTGACTATTAACTGGGTGCTTTCGCTGGGATGGGTATACCTTTTCCTTTCCTTTAGTTGGATAATTGCAAGTGAAAATTTTGGATATTATCATTCATGTACAGAGAGAGCTAAAAGTCAGCAATTATACAAATCCCCTTAATCCTGTATGTATTTTACCTGCACTGTAAATCTCCTTCATTTTAAATCAGCCACTTGTTCTATAAAAAATGTATAGACCAAGGAACCACAAAAAAGTTAAATAAAAATTTTTGCCTAATGATATATTGATTGTGCATACATATCTTTACTTTTGCATATTCTATGTTGCCATTAAAAGATCCATTAAAAGCTGAATTCAAATAATTATTCACTGCTCACATTACTATGATAATCAATTGCCTATTATGAAAATTATTGCCATCTTTAAGAATTGCTTTGCTAAGTGAAGTAATTAGAACTGATATTTTATTTTCTATTTCAGTTCCAAAAATTGATTTTATATGCTAATCAGAGTGTGGAAATTGGGACATAAATTTTATAAACAAAATGAATGGCTAGTCAGGCTTCCCATTGACACTTTATATAGTATGTGGTGTTTTTCAAGGCATCTTGCTCTTGAGAACACACTGCTGATTGCTGTATCTGTCAGGACTAGGTAGGATAAGTTTTTCATTTTATAGAGTCTCAAGTATCCAAAATTCCAAGAATTAAGAGGTGTGGGCCTTCAATCAGTACAGAGGGTGGAAAACCACACCTTTTGTCCATTAAAATAGCCATTATTTCTTAGAGTCCCAAGAGAAAAGCAGAGGAAAGACAGGTATCATTTACCAACTGTCTTGAGTGTGCCTGGTGTTAAACTCCTGACATATATGTTTTTTCTGTTCCCCATAGTTACCTGGCTAGGTAGTTTATAAGGAAGCAGACTCAGACTAGGAATTTAATTTGTGATCACACACCCAGTAAGTGGCTAAGTTGGGAATTAATCCCAGTCTGCAGGTTCACAAGACCACACTTTTCCTTTCCTTTAACCAGGCCAAGTGCAGACAGCTGAAGTGAATACATCTCAGCACAAGGATCGAGCTTCATTATGATTTTGCCCTTTGGCACAAATGTCTTGATAATGTTTCAAAAGAAAGTTAATGCCTTCACTTGGTTTTTATGTGATGATGAATTGTAGAGGAAGATCCAGGAAACCACAGGTTGAAGATGCATTTGGAAGCAAAAACACAAATAATATTTTCATATATATTACTGGAATTATGAGATGAAATGAAAGGAACAACAAATTTGGTAAAATAAAACAAGATGGTAGTCTCAATTCCAGCTCAGCTAATAAGAAAATGGGAAATTCTGAATAAGTTCCCTATCTGGGTCTGAAACAGTTCATTTTTTAAATGAAGGGTTAAGCTCTTTAGGTAAGAGATTCTCTTTTTGCTACACTGGTGGCTGATAAAGTTTATTTCATCTCTAAAAGTGACAGGGAGTAGGCTTCTGTTTGGCAGAGGTACATCCCTACTGGGTCTCACTGCCACAGGAACAGAAGGGGCACTCATTAAATACTGTCAGTCTGTTTTGCCCCCACGATCCCAGGTGTCTATTAGAGAGACGTAAGTGACATTTTTATAATAAATACCAAACAATGAACATTGTCAGATCCTTTTAGGGCCTTGGTCATAGATCAACAGACTTCCTATGGCCATAGCTAGAACTCAGGCCTCTTTCCATTTTGCTTTCTGATCCCCCACTCTTCTTTATTTTATCATCATAAAGAACACAACTTACTAATATGCCACTAGGGCAGACAATTTTAATTTTTCACATAGTATATGGACCCACACTCAGCATACCTGGGTTTAAATCCAGCTGCTGCTATTGTGTAGCTGAACTTCTTGAACTTCCTCTAAACTTTTCTGGCCTTGGAGTCCTCATTGGTTTGAGATTTCTCATGTCCTTCATGCTCCAAATTCAGGACAACTTGAGATGCAGGCTTACAGAAGCAGTTAACTACCAAGCTGGGGTTCTGCATTAATGCTCTGCTAAATGTCTGTGCTATAGGGATGAGTTCTAATCAGACTGACATAGAAAGAATTTCCCTTATTATGGGGTAAAATTCATACATTACCCCCAGTACTTTAGAATGGGGTTATATTTGGAGATAGGATCTTTAAAGAGCTAATAATGTTCAGATAGGGTGGGTAGGGTGCGCCCTAATCCAATATGACTGGTATCCTTGTAGAAGAAAAGATTAGAACATTACCAGAGAGAGACAAGTGGATGCACAGAAAGACGACCACGTGAACACACAGCAAGAAGGTGGCCATCTGCAGTCAAGGAGAGGGGTTGCAGAAGAAGCCAATCTTGCCTACACGTTGATCTCAACCTTCTAGCTTTCAGAATTGTAAGAAGATGAATTCCTGTTCTTTAAGCCACTCATTCTGTGGCACTTTGTTATGGCAGCCCTAGCAAACAAATATGCTCATTATACCAATAATCAACTTCCTTGGATAGAATGGACCATTCTTAGGATGAATTTCATGCTGTAGCAGGAAATGCATATGTTTAAACAATTTTGCCCCCAAAGTTAACAAACACTATATAATATGGGCTATACTCAGATATCTAAATATTTTATTCCTTCAAGTACAAACATTTGAATCAAATATTCAAAAAGTCTAGATTTTAATATTAGCAAGTAATAGATTCTTGGAATATTTAAAGAGCATGATTGAAGGATAAGCTGAATTATATGGGCTTATTGCATTTTTTGTTTGTTGAAATCAAATATTTGAATTTAATAATTTGGTTAAGAAAATATATAGCAAGTTACCATCACAGACATTTGGTTTTTAATGCTCTGAGGCAGTGGAGTGAAATTCTATCTATAGAGTAATGGCAACATGCTATTCTCTAAGGCTCCCAACAAATGTTCAAAGATGCAGAGTTCCTATAAAAACATACCAGTTCTAAATGCACACGAATGATTCTGTCATTGCATTCTAACTTCTTAGTAACAGAATGTAGTAAGTAAGCATTCAGAGCCTAAGGTCTTTACTCACATACTAGGAAACTGAATCATGCATCCCCATCTTATAGCACAGCCTTCATTCTGAAAGATTAAATCCTATTGCACCATCATTAATCAATTCTTCTCATAGTATTCCAGCAAAAATAATACAATGAGTATCAGGTTCTTTTTTGGTACATAAGAAGACAGGCATAGCTGATTTGCTAAGGCAGGAGGCCTGTTATATGGTGTCATCAAGACTAAAACTACCAAGTATTTTGTGTTTTAGTCCGAAAAGATTTATTTTCTCTTTCCAAGAGAATGTGCTATGACATACATGCTTTCTTTAAAATACAAGGCCATGGCCAGGCATGGTGACTGATGCCTGTAATCCTAGCACTTTGGGAGGTCAAGGCAGGCAGATCACTTGATGTCAGGAGTTTGAGACCAGCCTGGGCAACATGGTGAAACCCTACCTTTAAAAAATATATACAAAAAGTAGCTGGGCATTTAGGTGCTCACCTGTAATCTTAGGTACTCAGGAGGCTGAGGAAGGAGAATTACTTGAACCTGGGAGGTGGAGGCTGCAGTGAACCAAGATCTTACCACTGCACTCCAGCCTATGTGACAGAGTGAGACTCCATCTCAAAAAAATAAATAAATAAAAATAAAATACAAGGTCACTTTCCCATTTCTATGATCCTGCCTTATGATCAGTTACATGCAGGGAAAAATTAAAGAAATTTCAACAGAATTAATATAATCTGAATTATTTTGAATTTATCAATTTTCCTTGTTTCTCTCTCTAATAGAGAGAGAATATTTCTTATGTCTCTCAGCAATAGAGAGAAATGAGAAGTTGTGTACATTTTTAAAAATGAGTGTGTCAGAAGAAGGAATCTCCTAGAAATAATGAGAAGTTTATGGAACTTTTTCTTTTTTGATCTTTAAAAAGAACACAAGGCTAAGTCACTGGGATAAAAAAAATTCTATGAAACAGGTCCTCTGGCCTGTGAATCCATGGCTGCAGGCTATTTTTAACAAAGCATATACACTGTATAGGTTGCTTTGGTCTTTGAAGGTCTTTCAAGGATGAAATAATTCCATGACTTTTGACATTTGAGAATCTTTATGGGTGTGAAAGGGAACTAATTGAACAAGTGGGCTAAGCTGCCAGGAACAGAGATGGAGTAGCCATATTTTAACCAAGCATCGTAATATGCTCAGTGGCAGCCATTAATTTATTTCTGCCAAGACAGATGGCCTTCTCCTTGATACCAATGGGGAAAAAATAATTAAGAAAACCTAGAGCCAGAATGGAAAAGATAGGCTGTCTTTTGACAAGGTGATTCTTCAGTTTGCAATTAACAACTGATAAAGTACTACCCATGTTAACTTTGGGGAAGAAAAGCTAGTCATTTGAAATACTAATCTCACTTTCTTTTCAAGCTACCTTTCACTGGTATCTGCCTTTTCTGTCCCATCCTGCAAGTAGGCCATACATTTTACAGAAAACAATTTAAAAGAATGTCAGTAGATATCAGCTATAATTCTAGAAACTTCTGCGTGGTCTTTGGTTTTACATATATGGTTTCAGAAGCAAATCCAGTGGGCATTGCTAACAGTCACACGGTTTAGCTTCTGGGTGTTAGAAAGCAAACCTCCACTCCTGTGCCCTACAGACACTCTCTTCACTGGAATTCTCAAAATACATGATCCTTGGCCAGAAAATTATTATGTTTTTAAAATTATACTAACTGCCATACATATCAAGGACAGCTTTTCATGGGGCAAAAGGGAATCATTTAAGAATTCCATCAGATCACAGCAGTAGCAAGTTATTCACACCTACCTTGAGTTGACTAGCAATTTTTTTGTAGCTTGGAGGTAACTGGCTTTTTGTTGAAATTGAGAATAATAAATTCTAGCTCTCATTACAGTAATGAAAATCAGCTCTTGGTCTCTTCATCTTGAAGAATGTGCAGAGAACTAATTTCCCCTCAGAGGTCCTTTGCTCTGGCCAGACTAAGTTTTACCAAAAGAACACATGGTATTTCAAACATTGGAAGACTTAGCCTTCTTTTCTTCCTCCTCTCTTTTCATTCCACAAATATTTATTAAGACTTCATTTTGCCTTAAGTTGGATCCTCTGTAATTGCCATAATATTCTATTATTTTGACTTACAACAATGGCTCTGGATACCCCTTGACAAAGCATAAGAAAGAGGAGATGAGTAAGATACACGACCTATCTGTAAAGATCTTATAAACAAGTTGATGAGCCAAGAGTGAGGTAACAAGAATATAACAAGTGAGTATTGTATAAGAATATACAAGAGTGAGGTAACAAGACCTATAACAAGAATCCTTGGTGAACCTAACTTGAGCGGCATTAAATAATAAAGGTAATAAGAGTTCAGAGATGGCAAAAATCCCTACTACAAAAGTAAGCAGTGATTTCTTTTTGAATGAAGAGATGAATATAAATCTTAAAAGTACATTTGGAAAACACGACATTCTATCACAGAAGCACTCCATTCCTCATGCTTATTGCACCTGTGTTTTCTTCCTTATCTCAGCAGCCAGCGGACATCCTCAGAAGTAATATTGTTTCCACACTTCTCATGCAACATTGTGAAAATGGTTTTACTTAGGTACCATTCTAGTCACCTGCTTCATACAAACCACTCTAACTGTTCATACATCTTTTCAATCAGATTATAATATTTACCTATGACCTTGTTTTAACTGTTGTCAATTCAATTAATTCCATTTACCTATGAATGAAATCACTAAGACCGTTAGATCACATGGATTCCGTGTTATCTTCTACAACCACATTCTTTTACCCCATGGAAAAAAAAAAAACACTTATTAGAGTATACATACAGCTATAAAAATGTCGGAATATAGCAACATAAAAATGACCAACTGGGCCAGACCCAGCACCTATCTCTGACTTGTCATTCTGGAGGTGAGCAGATTTTTTCTGTACCCACACACATGAAGGTCATGACTAATTCCCCTCACTAACAAGAACTCCTTCAGGCAATGCTTCTAAAGGGGATAAGGTGGAGTGGGCTCTCTTTCTTAGTGATGCTCCATTGGGAAGAGAAATACGTAATTCAAAGAAAACCTTCAGGTAATTTTGATATTTTATTCAATCCATCCTCAGGTCCACACTACTGAAAATCATTACTGTATTGTACATATTTCTTCTTGATACCAAGCTCAGTGAGTACCAAACTAACTTCTCTTCTTTTTTTTTTTTCTCTTTTTTTTACCAATATCTCTCCACCCACACTGTAAACTCCTATCTTTCCTGTCTTTACATTTCCAGCACCTGGGACAGAGCCTGGACTTTAAAGTTGTATAGAACCACATTAAATTGCCATTTTTTGCCACTTAACCATGGTTGCATAGTAGCAATTTCATAAGGTTCAACCTAATAATTGTAAGCCATGACTAATGAATAGAAGAATTTTAAACAGGATCTAAACATTCTTTAGGGCTTCAGGGAAAGGAAATGGGGGAGGGAAGGAAACTAAGATTTCCTGAGATTTTGATGCAGTAGGTCTGGGGTGGGACCCAGGAAGCAGCATTTTAACTAGTATCACAGATGATCTGATGCAGATGCCCCATGGACCATGTTGTGACAAATGATGCCTTTAGGGACACAAAGGGAGTAGAATAAGCTTCTGGTCAGTTAGAAGGCAGCAGGAGACAAGGCTACTCCCAACTCCTCCTTTTCATGCAAATCATCATCCCATCCAGAGTAAGCTGTGTGAGCCAGAGTCAGAGAGCCCTGGGCAGTTTGCATGGCTGTCCTTATCAGGTCGTATACTAGTATGCTTTTTTTCCCAGAGGTATTTTGTTCTTTGGAAAGTCCCTAGCAGCTTTGTGCCTACCACTCAACAATACCCCCTCCAGCCACCATCTGCACTGTGTATATGCAAGGTGGAATCATTCAGCTCTTGCATTCCCAAGTATTCCTCGTTTAGGAAAAGGGTTCTCTAATGTGCTCAGAGACAAAAGCACCCAGAGGTCACTGTGTTCTTTGTTCAAGTGGCTGCAATGTCTGAAAACACAAGGGACTTCTTGACAGATTTCACAGTGTTGTGATTAATTAGTGCCCATACTTGACAGGCTAGGAGGTCACCAGAATGGTCCCTGCAGGATGGTGCAACATCTCTCCATGTCAGAGCAGTGAGGGACAGGTGGATGATGATTTCCACAACTAGATGGGAGGTAGTGTAGAGTGGGCTGCAGGCTCATCAGATCTCAACTCGCTTGATCCCACCTTCTAAGGTATACTAAAGGTGAAGGCTTATTCATTGAAAATCAGCAACACAAATCCTCCAAGGCAACGCATCACAGATTGTGTGATGCACTGAAGGACATGCTGTGTTAATGACTGCATTTGTTACAATTTGCACAGTGCATCCTGCTAGGCAGTGCTCGTAAGGGACAGCACATTAAACTTATCATGTTATGTCACTGAACATATCACGCAATGAGATGAAGTATCAGCACACTATTCATTGCGTATGTTTCCGAGGGTTTCCAGATTAATAGCTATCTTGAAGAAAATAAAAAATAATCATAGGTTTAATGTACACATATACATGAAAGTAAGAAACATGTTAGTAGCAAAAAATGACAAATACATTGCCTACAAAAAGAAACGCATGTATCTGCACACGTTTAAAAAAAAAGGATAAGAAAACCTGTGTTCAGAGCAGAGGATTATCACAGAGGCCGATAGTATAAGGAAAATGTAAAAGGGCAAAAATAAAAAATAATTCTAGTCTTTGAAAAATTTTATTGTTTATGTCTAAAACTGAGATGGGACTATCAAAATCTGAATTTCATCCATCCATGTATCCATCCATCCATTCAACCATCCATCCATTTACCCACCCAATAAATATTGATTGAATGCAAACTATGTCCAGATACTGCAACAGACAGGATGTAATCATATGTAAATGACATCTTAAGTTCTCTGAACTCACGGAGCTTAAATTCTACTGTGGGAGTCAGACCCAAACATACAAGTTTAAATCTGAATTCTTGTAGCCATAAGCAGTGGTATAAATGCTGAACAAGCTTGGGAGTTGGAAGGATGTGATTTGTAGCTTTTGCCATAGTGTAAGTGCACCCACCCTGGACAATTTCAGCCTAACAATGTGATGTCACTGGATGAGGAGTTAGAAAGAGATGCGTACAGCTAACTCTCTGAAGCAGTATGAGTCAGCCCCAGCTCACCCTTGGATGTGATGTGAAGAAGCAAAGTTGGATAAGGGGCCAGAGACTGCAGGGAATGGTGGCTTTTTTAGGCAGGTGTCAGTCATTCTTTGATTAGTGACATTTGGACAGAGACCTGAATAAAGAGAAAAGGAGTAATAAAAATGTGGCCAGTCGCAGTGACTCATGCCTGTAATCCCAGCACTTTGGGAGGCCGAGGTGGGTGGATTGCTTGAGGTCGGGAGTTCGAGACAAGCCTGACCAACATGGTGAAACCCCTGTCTCTACTAAAAATACAAAAATTAGCTAGGCAGTGGTGGCGCGTGCCTGTAATCCCAGCTACTTGGGAGGCTGAGGCAGGAGAATCGCTTGAACCTGGGAGGCAGAAGCTGCAGTGAGCTGAGATTGCGCCACCACACTCCAACCTCGGCGAGAAAGTGAAACTTCATTTCCAAAAAAAAAAAAAAAAAAGGAATAATAAAAACGTGAGGCAGGGAGTTGAGGATGGCGGGGAGAAGAGTGAGCACAAAGGCAGCACCGAGCACAGAGGAAGCACTGCACTGCACTACAGCAAAGGTACTCCCTGCAAAAGTGAAAACAGAAACAGGAATGACCAATTAGGGGTGGTTTGCATTCATCTAGGCAAGAAGTGCAAGTGGCTTGATGCAGAGTGGTAGAAGTAGAAGTGATGTGAAATGCTTAGATTTGGGATACATTTGTGAGATAGACTTACTTGAAGTCACCAATGGGTTGGATGTGAAGAGGGTAATTGAGGAGTCAAAGGCAATCTGGAGAAAGACTCTTAGCTAGCTTTTGCTGATAATATATACCACCATTAGATGCAGTGGGGAAGACCAAAGCAAAACTTTGTGTAGATTAAAATCAAAAGCTCTGTTTGGGTCATTTTAGGTTAGAATTATTGACAGACATGTGGAGATGTCAAGCAGGTAGCAGGATATACAAAAGTCTAAAGGTCAAAAGAAGTCAGGGATGAAGATATATGAAGATATGAATTTGGAAGTCATCCAACTATCGATGATATTAGTGACTATGCCATTGGTGCGTCATTTGAGGACCAATGCCTTAGAGAATAATGACAGAGATTCAGCCTTTAAGGGGCTCCTGGGGAGGAGGCAACCTTTTATAGAAAGAAGTGTGAATCATTGCCCCAAAATATCTCCTGTTAAGCTCTCCCTGTCTCAGAAGCTACAGACTTTAAAAGATACTCCATTTTCACGGCCTGGGAAGTGAGGAGCGCCTCTGCCCGGCCGCCCCTTTGTCTGGGAAGAGAGAAGCGCCTTTGCCAGGCTGCTGCTGTGCAACCCTCCAAGTGTGAAGTGAAAGCCTTCTGTGTAATCTTTCTGCCCTCCCCAAGTTTGCATTTTCGACATTAAAGTTTACTTTTAAATTAAAAAAAAAAGATACTCCATTTTCATCATAGTCCTGTTAAAATCCATATTAATACTTACTAACAAACTAATAGAGATTTCCCACCTGTCAACCTGACTAGAGAACTGGGTGTGTGATGTTCAGAATATGGAGCAATGGTTCTCAACCCTCACTACACGTTATAATCACCAAGTAGATTTGAAAAATGCTGATACCTGAGACCCATCCCAGTGATTCTAGTGTAATGGTTGTGCAGTGGCGAAAAGCATGGATTTCTTTTAAGGTATAAACTGGACAAGGGACAGGAAAGGTGGTGATGGAACCAAAGAGTTGAAGGTCTCAATAATGTTGAGGATACTTGCCAAATCATCTAGTAAGACAGGAGTTGTGATTTGCACGTGGGGTGATTTCACTGTGACTTTGAAGGTGGTTCAAGATGTAATATGGGAGTGGAGATGGAGTAGATCAAAAGATCAATGGGGATAAAGGAAGTGTGGTTACTGAAGGCCAGGGTGTTGGGAAATTCCTAGGAGGTTTGGGGTGTGAGCTATGATAGGAGGAGCAGAGATGGAAGATGACTGAGCCAAAGAACCAGGAGGCAAAGACTTCAGTGACTGAGGAGACAAGAAGAACAATTATTTGAGGACAGCAAGAAGCAGCAGCAGGAAGTGTTTACGCAGGACTGAACCTGAAAGTTTCATATCCAATCAATGAGAGACTTCTGGTAGGTTTCCCTATAAATTATATTCTAAATCTGACAATTTCTCATCACTTCCACCACTCCACCCCACTCTAAGCAACGTTTGCCTATTACCCATCCATGGAGAAGGAATAAAATGGCCCAAATATGGTAGTAGAAAGCAGGGACAATACCAACCTCAAATCCAAGCCATGCATATGCAGGAATGGAAAGAAGTGGGCAACAACACATCTATTTGAAACAGCTGCAGGGATGCAAAATCTTCAGAATGGGGTCTATATCCAGCGAAAGCTGTTAAGTGGTGTATTCCGAGAAGAGGAGAGATTGATGATGATAGACTGTGAATTTGAAAGGATTTTCAGAGGATGAGATGGGATGAGAAATTGGGCCACATATGAGTTTGCTGAGATGTGTGAGATTAAGAGATTTGGGTATTAATGGATTTCCAGCACTGCTTAAATGTCTAGTGTTAGCTAAGGCAAAACATGTTAGAAAAGATGTGATTTGTCTCATAGCCTCTTAGAGAACCGTCCTAGGGTGATGGTCTGAAATATTCTAATTAGCCATATGGTAGCTTCCAGGGCTGCGGGCCCCTCACAGAGCATGGGTTTGCAAAGTGGCCTATGCAAGGAGCACTGGGTGATACAGTCATCAGACTGGGCTACCGCCCTCACGAAACACAAGGATGAGAACTTGTGAATGAATGTGTGTCATCAAGCTCCATCCACAGATAGTGATGCGACAGGAGGGGCCTCTTTCCAGTAGAGTGGGAATCACCCTGGTGTGCATTACCGAGTAACACATCCAGTTAATGACACTCGGCTACAGCTTGCTCGCCAGAAGACTTGAGTCATTTTAACAAATAGAAGACTGGGTGAATTTCTGTGAGCTCTGACAAGTACAAACTCTTTTCTTAGGCTTGTTGAGGACTGAGTGTTGCAGTTGCCTCATCACTGTCGTGGGCCCTGCCCTGAAAATGAACATGCTTGTTGAACCAAACATTGACTGCCACATGTGAAATATAAAACAATCTTACTCCCTGATTTGTGAAATTATTTATGTTAAAAGTTCTACAAAGCTATATACATAGAGATAAGGCTGGAAGAGTAATGTTATAGATAATGTATTTTTTTTCTCTTGATACTTTTTGGTGCTTTTCTCAGCTTTCTACTATAAGGTCGTAAAACTTTCAAAATTGTGTGGGGGGAGTTAATTACAAAGTACAAATACTCAACCAGGCACGGTGGCTCACGTCTGTAATCCCAGCAGTTTGTGAGGCCAAGGTGGGCGGATCACCTAAGGTTGGAAGTTTGAGATCAGCCTGACCCACATGGAGAAACCCCATCTCTACTAAGAGTACAAAATTAGCCGGGCAAGGTAGCCCATGCCTGTAATCCCAGCTACTCGGGAGGCTGAGGCAGGAGAATTGCTTGAACCCAGGAGGCAGAGGTTCTGGTGAGCCAAGATTATGCCATTGCATTCTAGCCTGGGTAACAGGAGTGAAACTCCATCTCAAAAAAATAAAATAAAATAAAATAATAAAGCATAAATAGTCTACAATGGCATTCAGAAGGAAATCTGGACTGTCCTACGCCACCCATGTTGTTTGGCTGCTGTCCTCCCCCTCCCCATTCCCGTTTCATTCTGGCCTTCCCTCTGACCTGTATGTGTATTAGGCCTCTCTGGGAGAATTCACCAATTCTTAACAAGTGCCTTTCCCTGAGAATTGCTTTCTGACCTACAAGGCTGGGCCCACAGCACGCACGTGTCATGGCACAGCTGTGCCTTCTGACCAAATCAGTTAAACCAGAAGACAGAGTCCTTCTTTTGGCAATTTTAATTTATCACAGAGATTATAATTGGGTTTAAAATACGTGCTTGAACCAAAGTGACAAACCTTGAGCTCTGTGGCCGCTACTTTCTGCGATGGGGCAGGAGACACAGAAAACTGTCTTGCAGAAGGGACGGATGAAAATTAGCAGGCAGAGAGAAAAGGGACATGGAACAGGGATAGCATTCTACCTATGATTCTAAAACCTATTCCCTGTTTTCAGACTTCTCAGAGATGTGCCATTACCCCAACGTGCTTGCAGCACTTGCTGAGTGTCTGCCGCTCAAGTTAGTGCCCCTCACCTTAAACTAGAAATTTCCTGTCTCTCATCCCTTCTCTTCCTGCTTCCACTGCTGAATTAAAAATTTAAAAATTCAGTAATGAAGTAAAAATTCATTCAAGTTTCAAACAAGTGACCTTCAGAATATAATCAATAAGCAGGGAGCGATTCAGTACATCTATGTGTGTAGTTTTATTTGGGGAGTACAGTTTAGAAATCATTCCAATTGGCCGGGCGTGGTGGCTCACGCCTGTAATCCCAGCACTTTGGGAGGCCGAGGCGGGCGGATCACGAGGTCAGGAGATTGAGACCATCCTGGCTAACACGGTGAAACCCCCTCTCTACTAAAAATACAAAAAATTAGTCGGGCGGCGTGGTGGCGGGAGCCTGTAGTCCCAGCTACTCGGGAGGCTGAGGCAGGAGAATGGTGTGAACCCGGGAGGCGGAGCTTGCAGTGAGCTGAGATCGCACCACTGCACTCCAGCCTGGGAAACACAGCCAGACTCTGTTTCAAAAAAAAAAAAAAAAAAAAAAAAAATCATTCCAATATTATCTATCTCTATGCATTTGTTTTATTCATGTATCTACTGTGACAAAAACACAAAAAACTGCATTTTTGGGGTGGGAGTAATTTTTGGAAATTATGAATAACGAAATTACAACCCAACTACAGGCAACATTACCATGTTTTCACATCCCCAAAGGCCCTACTGCCAACACTGTGGACACCATTAACCACACCTCATACTGCAATTTATAAGCTATTGATCACGAGAAATGTAGGCCCAAAAACTGGCTCAAAGCAAAAAAAATAATAATAATAAAAAATCTTTTTCTCCTGACTCCCCCCTTCTCCATGCTATAAAATATAATGCAGACAACATTTTCCTGCTGATGGTTAATAAGTGAAGGACAATTCAATATCCAGTAAAGGTGATTTATCTTATCAAGACTGTGACCTGCTGCCCAGCTGGGAAGGATTTACAAGGAATTAGAAGACACATGACAAAGAAAAGCTGAAGTTTAGAAAATTCCCAAAGACATAAAGCAAATAAGGAAAATAAGTAAATACCAAAATATTTCTTCTTAGAGGTCTTCCAATACTGGTGTGTTCTCTCTTATGCTGAGTAATATAAAATATGTCCTTCCAAATATAACTCTCAAGCACTTTTTTTCCCAAAAGCAGTTTATTTTGAGCACACAACCCTCTCTACCTCACACTCCTTAACAATCTAAAAATGCTGTGTCAAATCTTTTCACTGTTTTTTCTTTATCCACAAAAAGGGGATATTTTGATCATTTTTAGACAGTAAATTCAAGTTCTATATTCCCTCATTCTGTGGCTTAGGGGAATCATTATGTTGTTTCCCTAGAAGACAGAACATAAGGTGAGTGAATTTGCTTTTTCCAGCCACTACCCTGGCTGCCCTAGGTAGAAGAGAGTTTCCAGTTAACGGGAGGAAAACTGCACATTACAAAAGCCTGCCGCAGTGGACCTGACTTCTGCTCTGTACAGCAGCACATACCTGGTTCACACTCAGCCTCCCCTTCTCCCACCTGCCTGACCTCCTTGTGTTCCTGGATGAAGCGTAAGAATGCCGTCTTCCTTGAATTCCCCCAGTGCTGTCTTCCTCAACGGCACTTGATAAAGTGGAGAAATGAATATTCTGCTTCCTAATGAGAATACACAGTTTTAAAATATCTCCTTCCCTAGCACTGCAAGTTGGTGCCATTAGCTTGTCACGCTTGTTTTTTGTTTGTTCATTTATCATGGAAACTCATTTCTTCCACTTTGAAACCATTAGGTTCACATGTTTGACATTTTACAGATCCTCTTGGCAGAACCTCTTGGAAAACACAAAGAAATAAGTCTAGAGTAGCCCATTGGCTTTATGTCTTAAATATCTCTTCAGACAGTTCACTTCCTTGCAATGCCTCCACACTATTGTACCCTCAACTCTTGCCTGGTCTATAGAACTACCCTCTTCTCTGAATTTGTGTTTCCAGCTGGCCTGTCTCTTACTTACTCTCAGCACCCAGGGTAAGTTTAATTATATTTTTAAATTTTAAAATAATTTTAGACTCACAAGAAGTTGTCAAATTATGGCAGAGATTTCCCTGTACCTTTCACATAGATTTCTCAATGATAACCTTCTACACAACCACATGCATAACATTCAGGAAATGGATATTAGTCCAATCGTATCAACCAAACTCAGAGTGATCGTATCAACCAAATCGTATCAACCAAATCATAGCAACCAAACTCAGAGTGCAAACCTGGCTGGGAGTGGTGCTTCATGCCTATGATTCCAGCACTTTGGGAGCCTGAGGTGGGAGGATCACCTGAGCCCAGGAGTTTGAGATCAGCCTGGGCAACATAGTAAAACCCCATCTCTACAAGAAAGCTTAAAAATTAGCTGGGTGTGGTGGCACCCACCCGTAGTCCTAGTTACTCAGGAAGCTGAGGTGGGAGGATCACTTGAACCCAGGATTTTGAGGTTAAAGTAAGCTATGATTGTACCATCACACTCCAGCCTGGGCAACAAAGAAAGACCCTGTCTCTAAAAAGAAATGAAAATATATAAATAAATAGATATGCAAAACTGACCATACCACCCCTCCCCTACTTCGCTAAAATGTGTTATAGCTTCCTATCACTCTTAGAATAAGGACCAAAATCCTTAATCTGATCCACAAATAGTCTGACCAGCACTTTGGTTTGGCCAAGACAGTTTTGATTTTCACCTGCTGTGCCAATGAATGATCCCATTTCACACGTCAGCACCCTCAAAATTGTGGTAGTTTGGATAATAAATTAAGGCCATCCCACAGTGAGCTCTGGACGGTCTGATCCTGCCTACACAGACCTGTGGCTTTGTTTTACACCTGTCCCCTTCTTGCTCTGAGCCCCTGTGACATAGACCCCTTTTAGTCCTCAGGATGGGAGGAGGATGCACAAAAGCCACAAGACCTTTGCACATGTTGTTGTCTCTGCTTGGAGGGAATACTATTTCTTCCACCTTCCCCCTTCACACCCTCTCCCTCCCTCTCCTTCCCCCTTCACCTGGTCAGTTCCTACTTGTCTTAGCTCAGAGAAATCTTCCACAGACTAGATCACATCTCTCTATTAAATGTCTTCACACACCCTGAGTCACATCTTTAAATTGCTTATTACAGTTGTAATTTGACATCTGTATCTATCTATACATGAAGAGTGAGCTCAAAGAAGGTAAGGGGGAGTATTTGTGTTTGTAGAACATCACATTCCCGGAGCCAGCATGAAGCTGGTGGACAATTACTTTACAGTTATCGACTGAATGGGTGACAGCTTAGTTGATGTGTTCATAAACAACACAAGCAAATTGGTTAATAGCTTCAGGAAAAAGGAAAAAAAATTAAAAACCACTCACAGGGCCTTCCCTGCAGACTGGTACCCCTATAGCCCATTTAATGATTTAAAAGCCAGGCTTTGGAATGAGACAGGCCCAAGTGTGAAACTTGGTACCTGTAAACTGAGGAAATTTATGCCAGTAATATAACTTCTTTGAGCCTTAATTTTTTTCATCTGTAAATCATAGTGGTAGGAGTAATGGTAATAGTGTTAATAATAATAAAGTCATCTACTCTTTATAAAAGTCTTATGAGGTTTGAATGAGAAAGTGTACCGTGCTTCACACACACATCATTAGGTAAGTGTTAGCTCTTATTACTATTTGGCTAAAGGTGTCTCAAAGACATCATTTCCTGTGTGTCTAAGATGATTTTCTTGTTTCCTAAAAGACACACAAGGAAGAGGCAATGCTCTTCACCTGGCATGGCTCCCTCTTCACCTGTGCCCCCACCCCAGGACTTCCCCATCCTCCTGTGCTATCCTCCTTGCAGCAATCCAGGCCAAACCTGGGTGTCTGCCAGACCCACTCCTCTCTCTCATGCCACACATTGCATCTCAGGAAAGCATGTCTACTTTCTCTTCAAAATATATTCAGTATCTCACCACTCCCCATCACCCCACAGCCACCACCTCCGTCTGCCAGCTTATTGCAACAGCTTCCAAGTGGGCCTATCTTCTCTAGCCTTTGTCCTTCAGAATATCCTCAACAGGGCAGCCAAAATGATGCTGTTAAAATGTAAAGCACATCATGCCATTCCTTTCCTCAAGCCCCTCCAAGGTTTTCCATTTTCTATGAAAAAAAAAAAATGCAACTGGCCTCTGGAGGGGTGACAGGACCTGCAACCTGCCTCCTGTCTTGGATCCCCTATAGCTCATCGCTTCTCTCCTTCAGGTATTACCTCAAGGGAGACCCTCTCACCACCACCCATTTAAAACCTAAATAACCAACAAACTTCACACTCTGTATCCTCCCTGTTTTATTTCTCCATAGCATTCATCACCTTCTATACATTTTTGTTATTTTTTTGATAGCCCTTCTCCCCAACTAGAATGGAAGCCCCATGAGGACAGGGATTTTTGTCTGTTCTCTCCTTGCTGTTCCTCTAGCATCTGACACTGTGCCTGACATGCAGAAGGTGCTCAATAAATATATCTTGAATGAATACACAAAAGAATAAATGAATGCACAAATGCAGGAGTCATCAGTGTTCCCAGAGCAAGAGCTGTCCTACACATGCAATTTGGGATACGTTATGAGGCATAGACAAGAGGTCCGAAGGCCTGTCTAGAGTGTGTTGGGTAGAGCCACAGAAAGAGGAGAAAGAATTAGCTGGGGTGGGCTATCTCTTAGGCTCCTGAAGGCTACACAGACTTGGCCCTGACACTGGACTTGCTGAGTGGCTGAGTGTAGTCGAGGCATGGGGATGGGTGCACTGACGGCTGAGCATGTACAAGAGAGCATGCGTTCACATTCAGAGAATGCTCTGACCAGGTGGGCCTGCCAGACAGAGATTTATATGGACTGCCGAAACTCATGGAGATGTCTGCTGGAGAAGACTCAGGACAGAAATCCCACTGGCCTGAGGGCTAACATGAGGCAGTTTTAGTACTAGCCAAGCTCATTTCCCATTGTCAATTTGAATGAAATTTCCAGAACATGTACTGAGAAATTGGCTCACGATACATTGTCCAGATGTTGGCAAAATAAAAGCCAAAAAGAAATATTTAAAGTCAGCTGTTCCTCTTGTGACTCCATAGCTCTTTTGCCAAACATGCAAGCTTGTCGTGTTAGAAGCTGAAGCCTGAGCCAAGGTCTTGGGTGGACAGGACTTGAAAGAATCTTTGGGCCATATTCAAACAATCTTGGACTGAGTAGTGGACACTAAATTCTCCATTAGAATACAGCTATTCATAAACTCAAGGGAAGTGAACTGAGAAGCAAAAACTCAGAGCATTAGTATTGGAACCTTGTAAAATCAGCCTGCAAATCTGAGGAATGAACCACATTAATGTCACCAAAAGGCATGAAGCACATATGGGAGGAAGTAATGGGATTATCACTTACTATCTGAGGCAGAAGGCATTTTTGGAGTCTTTAAGACTAGAAGATACCTTAGAGACCCTGTGCTCCCACTTTCCCATATCCATCTCTACCCTGGACTTCTGAGATCAGTCCTCTATGAAAGTTGGTCAGAGAGGGTAACGTTAGGACATTCTCTGAATATTGAAGTCACATCAACCTGACTTCTCCTCAATTTGATAGGGACAGGAGACAGGGAAATACTGGGTAGAAGAGGGTGGTTCCCCAGCAAAAACCCCACCCTCAAGCATGGAGACCCACAGTCCTAAGTGGGAACAGGCATTTCTGTTTTTGTACCCAAAAAGTTGCCTTTTGGCCTGACATATACCCCTATCCTGTCACATGAACCCCAAACCCCAGGCTCCAGAAGCAGATGAGGAGGCAAGAAAAGCAGAACAGTGGAATGATGCAGCAAAGAAAGAGAGAAGAGGAACGTCTGAACAATGAGAGGTTCAGCTGGGGGCAGTCGGGGAGGAGTTCAGGCGCTGGACAGTCACACTCCAGGGGAAGATCATCTTCCCTCTCCATCCCCACTTCCAGCTCCCCATCCATCCCACTAAGAGCTACCTCCACCACTCAATAAAACCCCCCATCCATCCTTCAAGACCTGCTTCTTCCAGGATGCTGGACAAGAGCTCAGGATACAGAAAGCTGTCACACTGGCCCTCTATCCTTGCAAAAAGTGAATGGCAGGGCTAAAAGACACAATGTAACACATGGCCACTTGGGCTCCTGCACCGGTCTGTCTGCATGTTCTCTCCCACCCCACCAGGGGTTTGGGCAGTGAAGTGACAGAATAGGAAAGCCACAGCCCTGTCACACATCTCCCATTTCAAATTCTTATTCCCTATATGCATTACATAATACTTAACTCAAGCTTCTTCTTTAGAGACAAACTTCCTTTCCTATCTCTGGTAGATTAGTTATCTTTTTCCTTTTTCTTTCTCTTTTCTCTCTCTCCTTTTTTGTTTTGTTTTGTTTTGTTTTGTTTGAGACAGGGTCTCTCCATGTTGCCCAGGCTAGACTTGAACTCCTGGGCTCTAGCAATCCTCCCACCTCAGCCTCCCAGTAGATGGGGCAATAGGCGTGCACTACCGTGCCTGACTCAGTTCTGTGTTTAATTCTTGCCTACAGGGTCCCCTGTTGTTATCATTACACATCATGTTGGGTTAAGGAACAAAATCCCCATCGGGCTTGGCCTGGGGGATTCTTAGCAGTTGGTCTGACACATCACCCAATAGATAAGAAGGTTCTAAAGAAGGGAATTACATTGTCTAACAACAACCAACTTATTAATGATGGAAGCAGTTTCACAGCTCAAACCTTCTGATTCTTAACAGAATACCTCTACCAAAATTATGAGGATAGGTAAAATATATTTACCTCTATTTTTTAGTTTGTGCACAAGACTATATATAACTTCTAACCCATTAAGACATTATAGTTATACAGGAAACATTCTAAAATCTTAGAAAACAATGCTTGGTCAATAGAGTGCCAATGCATATAAGACACACAAAAAGACATTCTGAAGAGGATGCTAAAATTACCAGAATCATTTACTAGATATATTCTGAGTTTCTATATGATGTCATCATCTTAGCTGAAAAATAAAACAATTCCAGGTGGTTCACATGGTGTGGAATAAAATATTTATACTTTTTAACATTTGTATTTAAAATATTCATTTGAGGCCTTCACATAGAATCAAAAATAGAAATTTAATAGTTCATCGACATTTATATCTTCTAAAATTGTGGATAAGAGAATACAGATATTTTATCCAAATGAAATCATAATCTTTTCGTAGCTTAGGTTTTCTCTGGCTTGGTTTGGTGAGCGCCTGTTACTTTACATGAGTGACTGTAAGTCTATCTTAAACTGCAGCCATTGCCCTAAAGAAAATGTTTATGGCCTGACTGGAATAACTGTATTCTCCTATTAAATATCACTCCTTCAGGGTTAGTTACTGTTGAGTATAAATGTGTCACTTTATATGCAAATATAATGTCCTGAGATTTGAATAAAAAGTTCTGCATATACCTACTGACAAATCAACTTATTATGATTCACATCAGCAAACAGAACTTCCCAAGATACAAGATGTTAATATTACATACAACAAGAGACGGTTCTTTCCTTGAATTTTGTTTTCAAAATGTTCAGATACAGCGGGAAACGTCTTTCCTCATAGCTACAGCAGATTTTGGGTTTGCATTCTGAGTTTTATTTTTGAATCAAAAGATCTTATGGTATTGTGATTACTTATTGCCAACTTTTTTTTTTTTTTTTGTATATTTTAGTCTGACCTTGACTTGTCTTCAATCCTTTTCCCATATACCCACATACCTGGGAAAAATAAACTTTTTCTCAAATACTCTAGTGCAAAGGCCAACTCAGAGTTGAGCTTTTCCAAGAAGACTTCTTAAATTCGACCTAGGAAAGCATAGAGCTTCCTCAAATCTTGCATGTGGAGTATAATCACCTCACATATTTGCATTGTCTTTTTTTTTTAACCTCTGAATTTGATCCTTGAGCAAAAGTACCCTCAAGAAAACTATCATTTTGCTGTTCACATTTGAAGGAACAGTGTTTTTGTTTTCTGGTTTTTTTTGAGACAGGGTCTCCATTTGTCGCCCAGGCTGGGGTGCAGTGGTGTGATCATGTCTCACGGAAGCCTCGGCCACCAAGGCTTCAGAGATCCTCTCACTTCAGCCTCCTGAGTAGCTGGGATTACAGACATGCACCACCATGCCTGGCTAACTTGTAGATTTTTGATAGAGATGGGGTTTTGCCATGTTGCCCAGGCTCCTGGACTCAAGCAATCCACCCATCTCAGCCTCCCAAAGTGCTGGGATTACAGGCATGAGCCACCTTGCCCAACTAGGAGCAGTGTTCTTACATCTCAAATCCCATCTCAGACCTGTGCCTTGTGTTTTTATTAATGACCTCTCAGGGTACTGTGCAACAACTCCTCAGAAAAGCAAAGCAAAACATATTATGCATATTTGGGCCCTGTCTATGCAGAGTTAGTAATATGAGATAAACATGGATGATTTAAGGGAGAAACTACATAAAGCATTTAATCCCCATTGTCCCCACTTTCCCTACAGCTCTGCTGTCCTTGCCTAGAGTTGTCAGAGGAAAATGGGTGAATTCAATGGCATGATGTTGAAAACTGAAGTCTGATTTTCTGGCCAATCCATCTACTTCCTTAGAGCTAAAGGATTCATAGATGAATGGGAGCTGGAGGACTGGAGGAAAGGACATCTTTGGGTTATATCACCAAATCAATACAATACTATATGTTTGGGAAGTTCATTGCTTTTGTTGAAATTTTGAGAAAGCCCAATACCCAACAAGCAAGAAAGTCATTCACTCAGAAGTTAAAGCTAAATACCTACACTTTTTGAGAAATATCTAAAATTTTATGATTGGACTCTATTATACTTCTTAATTGGAATATAGTGCTAACAAGAGATATTATAACATCAATACTTGCATTATATAAAGGAGGCCTTTAAACTACTTTCTAGGGAATTCGGAGAGCCATGTTCCTTTTCAACACTCCTTCTTATGCAATTCAAAGACAATTGATAGCTAGAAAATGTCAAGGAACCAAGATTCTTGACCAACTTTAAAAGCAAGACTTGGATAAATGGCATTATGAGATATATTTGCACTAACGGTTTCAATTTGTTTGAAGTCTGTCATCCCTGCTAGATTGTAATTTCCACAAGGGTGAGGCTCATGTCTGCATATCACCCCTTATTTATGCTCAGAAAGGTCCCTATCATCTAGTGGGCCCTCAAAAATATTTGATGGATGGTTGAATAATAAATGAGTGCATGTTTGCCTGACTCTAAATATTGTTCTATTTCTTGTAGACTCTTCCAAAATTATAGTCATCCAATACTTATTCCTATTAGTTGGGTCATACACACACACACAGAGGCTAATGTGAATATAGGGTCTTTCGTTATAGCCTTTAAAATAGAATAAATAATTATGTGTATTTAATAACTTATATTTTTCTGCTTGGAAGCAAATAAATGCTGTAAATCAGTCCTAAAAATTAGAATAATCTCTGTAATATAAAATTAAACCAATTTAATTAGCATTTTAATGTTAACAGGACATAGCTAAGATCACCCTTAGAATAATGAATCTATGTAAAGATCTTCATGGATAGATAAGCTACAGATGGGTTTGCATGAAACTTGTACTTACCTCTGATATTTGGGACAAAAGAGATGGGTCACTAGAAAGGCTTCTGCTTTAAAAATGACCTCCTTATCAATCTCCTTGTTTTTAATCTTGCTCCATAAATTCCATTCTTCAAAATGAAGTCAGAGTACCTATTAATATCTAAAATGTAGCTTCCTTACTTAAAACACTTCAGTACTTCAGTAGTTCTACTGTCTCAGAGCAAATTTTTGGGGTCCTTTAGTTGGCATAAAAGGCCTGACCTAAACTGTGTGTTCCTTTCTGCAGATAGAATTTCATTTCATTTCACTCATTGCCTTGAGCTATGTGCTCTGGTAATACCAAAGAGCTGGTGATTACATTGCATTAATTTAAGCCTCTGTACTTGTGCTCATGCCATTTCCTTTTCCCGGGGTGTGGTCCTCACCTGCCTTCCCCTTGTGACTCCTTCTCCCATTAAGACTTATCAAGTCTCCTCTAGGAGGTATTGAAAATGGCCTTCTACTATGGTCCAGTGTAAGTCTGCATGTATTTTATTATTGGCTGCATTACCTTGAAATTAATCAGTTACGTATCTGTTTCTTACTCTAGACTCTAAGTATTACCATTACACATATTTATGGTTATCTTTATGGTTCTGGTACCCATTTTGAAATCAATTATTATCCCAATAAGATTAATAAGTATTGAACCAGGCTGGATGCAGTGGCTCACACGTGTAATCTCAGTGGGAATTTGGGAGGCCAAGGCAAGACAATCGCTTGAGGCCAGAAGTTTGAGACCAGCCTGGCCAACATAGTGAGACTCCATATCTTTAAAAAAAAAAAAAAAAGCCAGGTATGGTGGTGCATGCCTGTAGTCCTAGCTACTCAGGTGTTGATATGGGAGAATCACTTGAGCTCAGGACTTCAAAACTGCAGTGAGTTATAATCATGCCCTGTGCCCCAGGCTGGACAACAGAGCAAGACCCTGTGTCTTGAAAATAATGTGTTGAACCACATTGAGAAAGTAACATTATCTTGTTCTTTTGCCCATCACTATCATTTCAATGTTCTGTTGTGGCCTCAGAGTTTCCAGAAGGTAACATTCTCTTTTCTTATGTGAATTGCTGAACTAAACTACTAATATTCTTCAGAATTATAGAGTAGCAACACTATAAATGGCTGTTAACAAAAGCCATATGGCTGACACTGATCTGTTACTAAGTAAGATTATACTGAGGACTCAGGTGGGAAAAATATTCAAGAATTAGTTAGCTTTGCATGCTAATATTTATAAGAAATAATTACATGGCAAGAAATGTGTTAAAGCATCTCAGTTATGTCTAGTAGTAACTAAACTTTATACTATTTGCATATTTGGAGTACTTCTACTTTTTTTTCAACTTGAGAACTCAAGCAAGTTTTATACATTCATAAAAATTATAAAATCATTTCTTTATTTCAATTTTCTAGGACAATGTATTGCCTAGAGAGACTTTCTTATAGTTGTTATAAACTCAGAAAAAGAAAGATTTATAAAAGAAAGGCTGACATTCCTTTAACAATGATAGTTTTAGCAGGCACCTTGGTATTATCAGACACTGTGGCTTGGGAGCCAAATTGTCTCCAATTTCCAGATAATGCAGTGACTTAAAGAGTCCTCTCTAAAGTGCAAAGCAGACAATCTTTTTTGTCCTTTGTGCATTTCTCACATCTTACAAGTGCCCCACTTCAATATTCCTGTGTGCCACCTACCCCCATATCTGTCTCACCCTATATCACTATTCTTTATAATTTATTCTGGGCTTAGTTTTGTTACTACACTGAAATCTTATGCATAATTATGTGAGGTTGCTATGGAGATTTTGTGTGATTTGTCATGAGGAAAACCTATTGTGCTTGAGATAATTCTCCATACTAATGACTCAGGAATCCATTTTTTTTGCCCATATTTTCTCTGGGATTATAACCAACTGCATACATTTGAATACCTATAAGCAAAAGTTATTTTATAAATAACATAAGCAGAAAAAAGTTATTGAATTCACCATTAAAGTGAAGCACTTTAGTGCAACTAGTTCAATTTCTCATGATTTAGAAAGAACTTCTAATATAACTCTTTTTGAATACCAGCTGAACTCTTGCCTGAATCCTTTTGGAAGAGACCCTGAAGAAGTCATTCTATAATCACATCTCCTTAAATTCCGTCACTAATAATATATATTTGGCTATACAGTAACTTGAAAATGTAATTTTGGAGAATCTGTGAAACTATTGTGCAAAATTAAGAGAAGATATATACACCTTATTCAAAAATATTTATTCATAATTCTTCTATTATACAGACTTTTTAGAGGTGAGAACTGAGGGCGAAATTGATTATTTGGCATTAGTCAAAGGCAATTCAGACTAAAGACTGTGATTGAACAACAGAAGATAAATATCACACCACATAACAAAGTCATGATTTTATACCTCTCTTGCCTGACTGCCCCACCACCAACCTAGGATGAGGAAAAGCATGAAATATCGTGAGACAATGCACATGAATCTCTCCTTTAGCCTCCAGGTCAGCAAAGCTAATTTCAGGATCATGATTGATTTTTAGAGAGAAACATTCCTAAGTCAAGTAGGTAGAAGGTTCCCAAGCAGGCAGAAGAGAATTGTGATGAATTCAGCAGCTTGTCATCAGGAAAGTGTTATCCAGAGGATAAATTTAGAAGTTAAGAAGTGAAATCTCAAATCAAAGGCAGACTAATTATAGAAATATTTTCTAGGCAACTATTTGTCTGAAAACACAACTAAATTACCAATCAATTCTGGAAAGAGTGTGTGGTTTTCACTCATGATAATTTGTTGCCATGGGTACCCAGTGTAGAAATCTAACAGGAACAGAGATAGCAAGCAAGGTGAAGAGAGAGAGGGACTGAGTGAGATGCTCTGGAACAGGAAGATCATAGTCAGTGTTTGCGTGACAAAGGACTCCAATTCAGTCGACTATCTGGTAAGTCTGGACAGCAAAGGAATCCTTTCATTGTCCTCATGGGAGCACATTGCAGTACCTTCCTCCCAGAAGCTGAGAATAGTCTCTACTGGACATGCAAGTCAGTGTCTGAAAAGTATCAGAGCAGGTGATAGATCTTAAGAGATTATTATCAAAAAAAAAAAAAAGAGATTATTTTCTATACTCCAATTGAATCAAAGGGAGAGGAGTTTCTGGAAACAATGAATGATCATTTAGGGAGGAAAATGGGAGAACGCTTTTGTAAGAATACAAAAGGAAAATAAAACCTGCCTTAAAAGGCTGGTGAATAGAAGGTAATGGCTAATCAAATTAGAGCAGAGAAGGAATTTAGCTTCGGTAACTGGAACCAATACATGGTTTGAAAGTTTTCCCATTAAAAAAAAAGTACTAGCATATAGGGATGACTCACATGATAGGGGCAAGAAAGCAATGGGCAGACACAAGCAGGAGACAAAGGCCTATGCTGGTGACTGGAGAATTCTTACTGAGGTCTTTAGAAGAAGTCATGGGATCCTACCACAGGGTTAACCAGAGGTTGTGACTTTTCTAAGATAATGCATCAGAGATGAGAGGAGGAGCTTCACCAGCCCACAACCAACATCCCCTACTTCCAATTCACAGAAACTTGGAGTGAGATCTCCAGTGGCTTTGGAATTCTGCATAGAAAGCTAAAGAATGTGAGAGCCTAAGTAGCCATGTCCAGTTGAAGAATAGGTAAAAGGGAAATGAGGGCAATTTGGAGAGTAAGAAGATGTCAAAGTATTTGGTTGTCTTGATCAATATTCCTTAAGCAGAGCTGCAAAGATAGATCCTTAGGGATTTCCTCATGACCCAAAGTCCTATTTTCATGGTTTTACAAAGTCTCAATAGATATCTTTAAACTTTTAATCTCATTTCAGCATTAAAATAAACACTAAGCATATTCTAAATGCATTAATGAACAACCTTTGACTGAATACTGCCATGTGGTCCAGTGTTCTTTGAATTTTTATTTATGATGCTCTTGTGAAAGTGAAGAAAACAGACCTAATGGATAAATGGTATATTCCTGTCACAAGAAAAGGTCAAAATGATATAATCACATGTTAAACTAATAGTTTGTAGCTTGATAGGTTGAACATTGGAAAGACAATTGGGTTGTCATCCATTACAAGCGTCTACAGGACAGCCAAACTCAGAAGAACCTACTCCTAGTAGAAAAGACCATTAACAAATATGCAAGTTGCAAATAAGTCTAGCAAATGTCATAGCAAAATAGCACCATCTGTCATATTAAATCCAGTTCACATGTTTGATTTGTATTGGTTTTATAGTTTTGAATTTGTAAATTTATTTTGGTTCTGCAGTTAAAAAAGAACTATAAGCACAAGGAGTGTATGGAAGGGGGAAAAAAAAAAAAAAAAAAAAACCAGTATCAAAAAGCCGAGAGTATGTCATGGCTTACAAATACTGATGACATCTACAAGGATGTTAGGTTAAGGCTCTGTTTCGAGCCAGATGAGAACAAGGATGGGATTGACTTATTGCTTGAAGCCGATGATGTAATGCTAATAGAAGCTACAGAAAAAGCAGAACCATTCAACTTCTATATTGCTTCCACCTTTGCTATCAAGACAAACCATGTTGAAAAGAAGAGGAAAACATGAAGCCCAAGGTACGTGAGGAGATCCTACAGGAGATCAGCAAACGGCTTTGCATAAATCCAAGTCTCAGCAATCAATAACACCCTGGGGTAATGAAAGGACTTCAGCTGCGACTGTGGAAGTTTGCTGGCAAACTCCGGGGAATCATGATGAGTCAGAGGGGCCCCATATTAAGAACAGGAAAATGTGTGTGTTTGTTTTTAGAACGCGTCAGGAGTTTTAAATTTTCAAAATCAAAAGAAAAAGCTGCATTTAGAAGTTACAAGTCAGTTTTTAGTCTGGTTATCCTGCTCCCTCAAAAATATTTCTAGAATGCAATGTTTTAAAAGACAGTGTGTGTCCATCTAGAAAAGAAATCAATGGTCACTAGGAGTTACAGGGGCTTCCTAAGATAAACTCCCATTCATATCTTTTTGGATAAAGGTAACAAGACTGAGAGGTAAAGTGAATCTGCATTGCAGACAGATATGTAATCAAGTATTTCTTTTTTTGTTTTTTGTTTGTTTGTTTGTTTGTTTGTTGAGACGGAGTCTCGCTCTGTCGCCCAGGCTGGACTGCAGTGGCGCCATCTCAGCTCACTGCAAGCTCTGCCTCCCGGGTTCACGCCATTTTCCTGCCTCAGCCTCCGGAGTAGCTGGGACTACAGGCACCGCCACCACACCCGGCTAATTTTTTTGTATTTTGTTTTTTAGTAGAGAGGGGGTTTCACCGTGTTAGCCAGGATGGTCTTGATCTCCTGACACCGTGATCTGCCCGCCTCGGCCTCCTAAAGTGCTGGGATTACACGCGTGAGTCACCGTGTCCGGCCAGATCGCGTATTTCCTGATAACCAAGAAGCAGGCTGTAGAAGTGGGGACTAGATGGTCCTTTTGTGAGGTAAAATTGAGGAGGTACAAGGTGGTTGTTCTCTGCCTAAGAGCTGTGCTGAAATAGTGTGTAATGAAAAGCCTGGGCTTGAAGTCAGAAATCTGTGGCTCAGTAACTTTGCCACTGACTAGTTCAGGGGTCCCACAAATCTGACCCACTGCCCATTTTTGTAAATAAATGTTGGAATACAGCCACACACTTTTTTTTTTTTTTTTTAACCTATTGCATGTGGCTGCATTTGTCATTCAGTGGCAAAGTTAAGTAAGTAACTGCAAACAAGACCATGTGGCACACAAAGCTAAGATATTTACCATCAGTCTATTTACAAAAACAGTTTGTCAATTCCTTGACTAGTTACATAAACAACTAGGATGTTTCATAACTTCACTGACACTCATTTTCATCATCAACACCAATCTACATTAACAGAAATTGATTACTATAGCATAGTGCTTCAAAGGCATCTAATGAAATAATATATGGGAAAGCTCCTTATGGATTGTAGTGAGTTGTACACAGATAAGCCATCTCTTATGATCACTCTGGCTACTGAAAGATTAATAGCAATATTTTCACTTTAAAGACATGCCAATCTCCAGTACAAAGAAGACCCTCAAAAATACTAGATGGACTTTTGGATGAATGGATAGATGGGTGGACGGATAAATGAATGAATGAATGATAGTAGTAATTATACCTCACTTATCACCAGCTGTGTAGCAGGGACACATACTGTTTTAGATGTATCACCTTGTTTAAACCTTATAACAGACTTGAAATATTATTTACATTTTGCTTCTGAGTAAAAGAGATTTAAACAATGACAACATCAGAAGCAATAACAAACATTTATAAAGGACTTATGACATTTAGCCACTGTGATAACTACTTACCAAATATTATTTCATTTAATCCCTCAATTACCTCATGAAGAAGGCCGAGGCGGGTGGATCACCTGAGGTCAGGAGTTCAAGACCAGCCTGGTCAATATGGTGAAACCCTGTCTCTACTAAAAATACAAAAAAATTAGGCATGGTGGTGGGCGCCTGTAATCCCAGCTACGCAGGAGGCTGAGGCAGGAGAATTGCTTGAACCCAGGAGGTGGAGGTTACAGTGAGCTAAGATCACGCCATTGTACTCCAGCCTAGGCAACAAGAGCAAAAATCCATCTCAAAAAAAAAAAAAAAGGATGTCCTGGCCAAAGGCAGATCACACTTGAGGCACAAGCTCTACTTCCAGATGCCAAACAGGTTTTTAGTCTCTGATACTGGTTTGGAAATGACCTCCTGGAACACTGTCCAAATGGGAAATGTAAGGCTTTCAGGACACAGTCGCTAGAGAGGATGGTGAGGCATATATGCTGCGCATTGGCTAAACCTGTCCAGTACAACTGCATGTGGGTGCTGGACTATAGTTTTTCTCCCTCATTTTCAGGTAGCTATTTGCCGCCTCTCATGTGACATCATTAATAAGAATAACCATGTCATTTCACACATATATGGTACTTTATACTTTTCAGGGTATGTTCACAGAATGGTCTTAGCTGATCCTTGATGCCGAGTGAGGGGAGGTGGGAAGTGACTGAAGCAGCTGTCCTAGGTTAGGAGGGTGGGCTCTGGAGTCAGATCTCCTGGGTTTCCATCTCAGCTCCACTGCCTACTAGTTGTAGATTATTTACTCTACACCTACTCACGTAGATTATTTTATCTCTCTGTGCCTCACTTTCTTCAATTGTATAATTGGCATAGCAATCCTATCTATTTAAGGATAAATGAGTTAGCATATAAAGCACTTATGACAGGCTTAATCATCATCATCATCATCTAATCATCATTATTATTCCATCTTTATTGATGAGAAAATAGAGGTTCAGGAAAGCTAATGGACTTCCTAAAATCATGCATCTGGTAAGTGGCAGAGCTGGAATTCAAAACCTTGTCTGCTTGACTGAGTTTTTAACTATCAGACGCTGAGACAATGGATTTGCATTGACATGACTCAATTTTCTAAAGATAAATGTAATGTCTTATTGAAATAATTAAATATTCTTGACTCGGAAGCGCTCTGACCTGATAGCAAACTATAAAAGCTAGTTTTTAAAAGACTTTTTATTTGGAATTAGTTTTAAAGAAAATTTGCAAACATAGTACAGAATTCTCTTTGTATCTCTCATCCAGCTTCCCATAATATGAATATATTAAATAAAAATGACACAATGGTGGGAACCAGGTAATTAACATTGGTACAATGCTATTAATTAAACTAATGATCTTACTGAATAGCACCAGCTTTTCAAACACTAATTTTTCTGTGCTAGGATCCTATCTGAGACCCCACTTTCCACTTGTTGTCACTTCTTAGTTTCCTTCATTCGCTAACAGTTCCTTAGTCCTTCCCTGGGTTTCGTGTTCTTGACACTTTGGAAGAATATTGAGTAGTTCCTTTGTACAATGACTCTCAATTTGGGCTTGTCAGATTTTCTGTTTTTTTTGGAATTTGACTGAGGCTGTGTGATTTTGGCAAGAATACCACAGAAATGATGCTGTGTGCTCAACAGATCACAGTGGAGCTCGTGAGGTCATTGCGGTGTTTTGTTTTGTTTTGAGACAGAATCTCACTACTCTGTCACCCAGGCTAGAGTGCTGTAGCACGATCTTGGCTCACTGCTGGCTCTGCCTCCCAGGCTCAAGCAATCCACCTCAGCCTCCTGAGTAGCTGGGACTACAGGTACGTGCCACCATGCTCGGCCAATTTTTAAACATTTGTAGAGATGGGGTGTCACTATTTTGCCCAGACTGGTCTTGAACTCTTAGACTCAAGCAATCCTCCTGCCTCTGCCTCCCAAACTGCTGGGATTACAGGTGTGAGCCACCATGCTTGGCCTTTATTATTTGTTTGAACAGACTGAAGTCTCAATAAACTGACAGGTATCCTAGCTATAAACACACACACACACAAACACATACACAAAACCTCATGAGAGTTTTGACTATGTTAAGAAACTCCTGAGAACCACAAGCAAAAGTAATATCAATTCTGCCTTTTTCTCCAATGGCACGGTTACTGAAATAAGTACTGGTTAGCAGAGGCTGTGGGCATCTGGAGTTTACTTCCTATTTCTTACTGTTTCCCTATTAGCTGGTGAAGCACATTGCCCGATAGAAATGAACTCTTGGTGTATGTGTATCTGAGCCCCATATGACAAAGCCAGCTTGAATCATGCTCCAAACACTCATTCAATGCCTTGTATAGGCCAGACTAGACTCTGGTTGCCTGTCCTACCTATGAGCCAGGCTCATTGGATGATAAGCACTAGGAAGAAGGTTTTTCTAGAATTCCGCCATTATACTTTATCTATATATGTGTGTGTGTGTGTGTGTGTGTGTGTGTGTGTATATACACACACACACATACACAGTATATGTATATGTGTATATATACACACACACACGCATACATTTTTATATATACATGTATTTATATATATAAAATATTGATTCTATATTAAGATTGAAAGACATAAGCCCCATGAAAACAAGGATGGTTGATTTTCTCACATCTTGCTCTGCTTAGCTACAGTCACTTCAAAATTGCAGTTGACCACAAAGAGTGTTTGCTATGAATACACTGAAGGCCATTGCTTTATTCAGGCGGACATAATTACAGAGACCATAAGGAGACTCCCTTTTATTTATTGATCTGACTTCTATAAGTTTCCTGGATTTCAATATTTTTCTTGTTAGAGATATTGTCTGAAAACTATTCAATTTGAAATGTGTCCACTGTACAATTCAGTCACCTCGGAAAAAAAAGCCTTTAGTAATTAAAGCAGCCATGGTGCACCCGCTGGCACTAAAATATCCTTGGAAGATGTTTGCCATCAATATTTCTATAGAAAATGCCTTATTCAACAATATGCTCTTATTATTTCAGTTACAGACACTTGTGTAATAGCACACATTTAAAATGCACACTAAAAGAATAAGGGAAAAATTGATGGTTTGTCTTAAAAAGGAAAAACCTCCAGAATTGAGAAAAATAGTTTTGTGAGATTTTTTTGATAGTTGTAATTTTTTGAATTTTGGACAGCCATTTTGAGTAACAATGACCATTCTGAGAGCCTATCTCTGTAAATCTCTTATCAATAGTAAATAAGTAAAGAAGATAAAGTCAGATATTGATTAGATCATATTTTTAAATATTGGTGATTTAAATCTTAAATAAATATTTGGGGTGTTGTTGTTGTTGTTGTTAAGACAGAGTCTTACTCTGTTGCTCAGGCTGGAGTGCAGTGGTACAATCTTAGCTCACTGTAACCTCTGCCTCCTGGGTTCAAGTGATGCTCCTGCCTCAACCTCCCGAGTAGCTAGGATTACAGGCACGTGCCACCATGCCCGGCTAAATTTTGTATTTTTAGTAGAGACAGGGCTTCACCATATTGCCAGACTGGTCTTGAACTTCTGACCTCAAGGGATCAACCAGCCTCGGCTTCCCAAAGTGCTGGGATTACAGGCGTGAGTTACTGCACCTGGCCTTACAAAAATATTTGAAGCAAATATTCGCAACTAAATAAATATGTTTGGGTAAAACCTTTTCCAATGCTTAAAACATTATAACGTGTCAAAAAAATTATACATAGTTAATCAGAGAGTATTTGTTAAATAGTTATTTTTTGTTTAATATGACTCAAGATCAGAACTTAAAGAGACTTACAAAGTCATATGGGGAGTAAATTTGTAGAACTGTCTGGAGGATAATCTGAGGTTGCAAACATTTTAAAGTATATGTGTGACACTTCTATTTGCTCAATTTATCATAAGGGAATAGTAAAACAAAGTTATAATAATGCCCATGAAATTATGCTCACCACAGTTTTACTTATCATGTAAAGACACTGAAAATGACGCCAATGGCCCAAATAGCGATTGACTGATAAACTTTAAGACAAGTAATCTCAAGTCTCACACCTTCAACCTTGAAATAAACCTGGACTTCCACAGACTCTTTTTAAATGCTAAATGTGAGCTCTTGTTCATCTGACCAGAAAAGAAAACCAGAACAAAACAACAGCAGAAACATCAACAACAAAACCCTTCCCAGCCTAGGAATTGTGGTTTTCCCTGCCTGGCCAGCAGCCTGGGTGACAGTGGCTGCAGACCTGACCTCCTTGGTACCATGAAGCCTGAGAAATTATTGTCTATTTTCTGCAGTTGTTTTCACAAGGCCACGGAGCAGAGGTGACCTTGGGGTGGGGTGAGGTGGGACCTAGCAGACTGGAGCTCTGGGCTTTCCCTCCAATGAGAGTGACTTGAATTTCATCTCAGCTGCAATTGGTTTTCTAGGCAAGATTTTATTTGAAGATGCTTTCTAAAGCCAAAAAAGAAAATATAAGTTTCAAAACCACTACTGTACCGCCCAACAATTAGTTGTCATTTTTGTTTGTTTGTTTGTTTGTTTTTTAACGAGCTCAAACCAGAAAAACAAAGTGCTTCTCTTAGTTACAAGGATTATAGATCTCATAAGTCTGGAACAGGACTACCATCTCTTATTCAAATCCCTTAGTACCAGATGAATTTCAAATGCTTTGTATTTATTAGATAGTTAATATAGAACCTATAAATTATGAAACACTCCTAGCAAACATGGAGGCAGCAACTCATACTCAAATACATTAATAGTTCTGAAGTGAGTCATATAAAAATTCAGCAGTCAATATATATTTCTATTTTTTAAAACATATTTTCCAAGAAAAGGGCTATGTATACGTTAATATTCATATAGTGCCAAAATTGGTGAAGTGAAAATATGTCCACCTTATATTGATAAGTGGGAAATGTCGCCAAAATTTTTTTTCTATTATTAGGTAGATCCCTTACCCAAGTGTGCACATGGATTTTAAAAAGATTCTATGTAAATGGATAAATAACCAAAATGTTAATAGTGCTTAATTTCAGGTAGTGTAAATTTGCTGATTTTTATTTTTATTTTATTTTTCCTTTTTTAAATGTTTCTTTTTAACAATGAGAAAGTATGATTTTTTTGAACAGAAAAAAATAGAACTCTTTACTCTTGGTGAAAAATACAATTATCAGCAGTTTATGTGTAATTTAGTCCCTCAGGGCCCAAGTGATTCACCTAAAGTCACATTGCTAATTTGGAGAAAAACTGTGGTTGGACTCAAGGCCTTTGACCCCAAGCCTTGCATCCTCTCCATTTCTCCAGGCTGCATTTTGAAATGAAGTATGAGGGATGGCCCCTGCCTTCAGAGTGCTAATGATTGAGTTGAGGAGATAAGAAATATAACTAGGAAGCAATGGTCAAACATTACAAGATGCTATCTATTTCAGTAAGTGCTGCAAATCCTTTTGGAAGTGGGAGGGTGTCATCTAAATCTCAAATAAGAGAATGCAGTATAACATTGCGTGACACATATTGCAAATTCCTATGAATTCAGAGGAGTAGAAGATAAAACTTAGTAGTCCCAGAGAAGGCTCTACTGGTAAAAGATACGCTTTGAAAAGGTTAAGGTCAGGAAGGATATTTCCACAAGGACATACCCAGACAACATGACCACTGACGGATGGTAGAAATAGTTCTCTGCATATGCTAGAGAGTAGGAGAACAGGACTGGACAGGTGGAGTAGGCACAGTTCATGGAAGGCTTTGAAAATGAAAAATAAGAGGATGGTTTAGAAATGATGTGGAAAGAAATAGGAGCCATGGACAGCTTTCATCAAGGGAATCATAGGCGGGACAAAGGCACTTAAACTGCATGAATGTTCCAGCAGTGGCATGTAGGGTGGATGGGCAGGGGACGATGATGTCGTGGAGGTCAGGTGCAGAACTATGGAAGCAATGTCTGATGTTGGGCAGTGGAAATTCACAAGGAATCAGGATCAGACATGGAAGCAGAAGGCTGAGTCACAAAGATACCAAGGTTTGGAATGGATGTCTCTGAACACAGTGATCACCTGACAGAGACAGATGGTTTAGGATGGGGTTCACTATTTCAGAAGGCAGAGCAAAGAGTAAAGAAAACATGAAGTGCTCTTGTTTGTTAAAGTTATAACTGTTTAGCCATGTAGGTTTGAGCACTAAGGCCAAGGGGCTAGGTTCAGACTTTCAATCTGCAATGTGACTTGATTCTGTTCTGATGCATCAGCTATGCTACTCTCATTTCAGACAACTATAGTAAACACAGGGGGGTTAAAAATAGGGAAGACAGACAAGTCAATACCAATTATAGGAAAACGATTTTATAAACAAGCAAAATTCATCCAAATATGATCAAGTAAGAACATGATCTTACATGGCTTAAATAGCATCTGAATGTTTTCTTTTGATTTATTTGTGTAAGAAAGAGAGGTTATAAATATAGACAATGGATGAAAATACAAGTAGTTAAATCTTCCCTATGTCTGCTTAGGCATTCTATATTTTGCTTGAAGTGTTTTTAAAGAAATGATTTATCTTCATTCCATCTGCCCTGTCAGAGACACCTTGGTTGGGTCAGAATGGCTGGTTTAGCTGGGACCCCATTGCCTCTGAACCTTTAAACAGACAGTGCTTTGAATTTCATTTCAGAGATCAGGTGACATCCAAATCCACTTAATGTGTAACTGGTATGGTTTTTGATGTCACTGGAGACCTTGATGAAATTACAATCCTATTAGTCATGACGGGGGAAGACAGGAGACCTTAGGTGGCTAATGTTCCATTCATAACAAGAAAGAGCCGTTTAGCATTTGTAAAGGGCATTGATTTCTGATAGTTCTCTAAAGAACAAGGCTCAAGTGAAGAAATATGACCAGAAAGAGCTTGGGAAAGAAATGATAGAAAAGGCAAGATTGCATTTATCCAAACAGCTTTACTCTGTATACTTTTTACAACTTCACTTGAATCCAAAGAATTGAGTCTTCATGTAAAAGTGGATATGAGGAAGGACAGGAAGGACATGCTCAGCTACACAGAGATTCTGTTACTGAGAAATCTGGGGAATTATACTGTGCCCTTGATTGATGCCAACGAGGTGCCTCTAAATATAAAGGGTAAGTGGAGGTTATGTGGAGAAAGGGTTTTAATCTGGGTGATAAATTGCCAGATTCCATTATGCTTAATGAGTCTCATCAGTGCATAGGTAGACTCAAGAAAATAAGACCCCTTTCAAAGCCTAGTATAAACAAATTAGAAGAATTAATAATAAAAATCCTATTAATGTGTCTGCAATTTCAAGATGTTAATGAAGTCAATTTAAAAAGTTTGCCTAATGTATTTTTTGTTTGCATTTTTTAAAATAAAAATACCTGCTCATCAAAATAGATTTGTTCTTCAGGTTCCCCCCCACCCCCCGCAAATACATCCTATGTAAGACTTAAAGGATTAGATTTCCCTTGGTGTACTCTTTTCCAGGGAGGGCCCTGCTTAGAAGCTATGGGATATGACAAAGGGAGTGTTGCAGGTCTTCAAACGTATAAAATGCTTATTGACCTGAAAGTTACAAATGAGATTCAGTCAAGTGAATTTGCCAAGTTTCATAATATCCCTCCTAAGGAAATGGAGACTACCTGAAGAAAAAGGTTCTCAGTCACCTGCCTGGTAAAACATAAATCTTCTGCTTCTCAACATAAGGTCTCAGGTAGGAAATAAGAAGCAGGGTCTACAAACATCGATGTGTGGCTCAAAACAGAAGTGGCTGCCTCTAATCAGCTAAGACCTCCAGTCCCAAATAACAGAGAATCTCCTGGGTTTGCACCAACAAATTTTTGTGCAATAAAGCATCAGTCATGGATTAAAAATCAGATTCTCACTCCTTGCCAACTGGATTCTTTTAAGCCATCATTTAAAAAGAATCTCGATATTCAAGCATATAATCAAAGCATGTGGGAGATGAGAAAAAAAGGTAGCCCCTGTTTTGTAGCTAAATCCCTAAGCGAGAAGCACAATCAGACATCTGTGCATATTTAGATTTCCATGAAAATGAATGCCATGTGCTCCTTAATGCAATGTGAAATAACATAACTCATGGTTTTCGGATGGCACCCAGGGCCATGGACAGTGTAATGATGTCCGCTTCAGAAGTTAGGAACAAACTTGTGTGCAATATTACCTAGATAATATTCACAGTGTCTGGCACAGAGTAAGCACCCTATAAATATTTCTTCAACTCTGAATGGAAGAGTGAGTTCTTTCATATACAATCTGCTATGTAAAGTTTGTACATCCTCTGTTTTATTACAAAAATAATATATGTTCTCACTCACATGTGGTTTAACCTCTGAATCAATGAAGAATGGGAGCCACTCCCTCCTTCTCAATTTTTTTCCTTCCTGGGCTGCTCATGTGCTGGTTCTACCTCCATACCTCAGTACTTTCTTACTGGGCTTCCTCTTCAAATTACTTGTTGCCATCCCAACCCTGTTTATGTTCTTTTACATTTTCTAATCAAGGATTCTTTGAGTTGTACGACTTCAATAAATGCCTGTATGCAACCATGCCCTGAAATATTTACAAGCTTATCGTTATACTAGATTCCGTAAGGGATAATATAGTTTAGTAAGAAGTGCACTCATATACTCAAAGATAAATGACAATTTTATGGCCAAATGATTGAAAAGATGCAGAAGAACTATCATTAGAAAAGCAAGAGTCCTGCTGTGTCTGGCAAAGGATGTGAGATTTGAGTGGTCCTTGAAGGATGGGTGAGAGTCATATATGGAGAGGCTATCAGGAGGTCAACTATTACGAGCAAAGACAGTGATGATGGAAAAGTATGTGGCTGGTTTGGGGTCAGTGAGGAGACTGCTGAGTCTGCCTTGAAGATTTCATTATAGAATAATGGGCAATGTTGTAGGAAGGCAGGTGGACCCACTCTGGAAACCCTCAAATGCTTGATTAAGGAATGGATTTTATCCCATGGGAAAAATAGAACTATGTGGGATTTTAAGCTTGTAAAAGACTTAATAAGATGATCAGCTCCCTGTTTCCTACTGACTAGAAGGTTCTTTCTCAACATCTCATCACTGCAAGTCCATTCCAAATCCCATGTTTCTTCTTCCTTTGTCCACTGGTTTAGTTGTTTCTGTCAGTGTCAACAACATTTTTCTTGGACTCAAAGGCTGTCATCCCTGAGAACATCTTTGAGGTTTGTCTCCAACTTCAACACTATTTGAGGGGTGACTGACCAAAAGCACCTTGGTAATGCTTTAAATAAATACATGTTCCTAGACCCTGTTTGAGACCAACTGAATAATGGTAGATTTTAGGACTCAGATTTCTACCTCTTATAGAACGAGTAAATCTTTGCTAATGGTTACTTTTCCTTTCAAACATCTGTCAACATTCCCATTTCTTTTCAAACCTACTGCAGTCACTGTAACTCAGAACTTCCTTATCCTTGACTAGTTACTATGACAGGCACCTTCTGGGTTACATCCTTCACTCCAATATCAGCATCTTCTTTACAGAATTCATTTGGACTCCAGGAGAATAGCAATATATTCATAGTTCAGATCAGTGATACTCAGATATTTCAGTGGAGGTGATTCTAATGCAAACATTTCCTCAGTAGGGAAATAAAATATTTAGGTATACATTTGGCAAAAATATATATATAATCTTTTTTTGTTGTTGTTGTTGTTTTTTTTGGTTGGGGGATGATAGAGTCTCACTTGGTTGCCCAGGCTAGAGTGCAGTGGCATGATCTCAGCTCACTACAACTTCTGCCTCCCGGGTTCAAGCAAGTCTTGTGCCTCAGCCTCCCGAGTAGCTGGAACTACAGGTGTGGCCACCATGCCTGGATAATTTTAGTAGAGACCGGATTTCACCACGTTGGTCAGGCTGGTCTTGCACTCCTGGCCTCAGGTGATCCGTCCACCTCGGCCTCCCAAAGTGCTGGGATTACAGGAGTGAGTCACCACGCCCAGCCAAAATATATACATAATATCCATAGAGGAAAACTACAACTCTGATGAAAAAAATTCAAAGAGCTCAATAAACAGAGAGATAGTCCTTGTTTATGGATAGAAAGACTGAATATTGTCAAAATACCAGTTCTTCCAAACCTGATCCATAGATTCAATGCAATCCCAATTAAAATCCCAGCAAGTTATTTTGTGCATATTGACAAACTAACTCTAAAGAAGTTTATATGGAGAAACAAAAGACCCTGACTGGTGAAAAATATTGAAGGAGATTAATAAAAGTTGAAGAACTGAGACCACCTGACTTCAAAATGCACTACAGGGCGACTGAAATCAGGACCTTGTGGTACTGGTGAAAGAACAGACAAATCGATTAATGGAACAGAATAGAAAGCACAGAAACAGCACAGAAACAGACCCATGTAAATACAGTTAACTGATCTTTAACAAGAAGTAAAAGAAATACAGTGGGGAAAAGATAGGCTTTCCAGTAAATGGTGCTGGAACAAATGGACATCCACATGCCAAGAAGTGATCTAGACCCAGACCTTACAACCTTCACAAAAACTAATTCAAACTGAAGCACAGATTTCAATGTAAAACACAGAATGGTAAAATCCTACATGTAGGATAGTAATGGTGCAGTCACACTCCTGGGTATTTACCCAAAGGAACTGAAAACTTATGTCCATACCAAAACCTGCGCACAGGTGTTTACAGCAGCTTTATTTATAATTGCCAAAATTTGGAAGCAACCAAAATGTTTCTCCATAGGTGAATGAATAAACTGTGGTATATCCCAGGCAATGGAATATTATTCAGCACTATAAATCAATGGGCTATCGAGCCATGAAAGGACATAGAGGAACCTTAAGTGCATAGTACTAAGTGAAATAAGCCAATCTGAAAAGTGCTGTATGATTCTGACTTTATGACACTCTGGAAAAGGAAAAACTATAGAGAAGATGAAAATTCAGTGTTTTCCAGGGGATAAGGAGAAAGGACTGAGCACAGGGGATTTTTAGAGCAGTGAAACTACTGTGTATTATAATACTGAATATATGTCCTTATATATTTGTCCAATTCATAGAATGTACACTAAGAATGAACCCTACTGTGACCTTGGGTGACCATGATGTGTCAATGTTGGTTCAACTGAAGCAAATGCACCACTCTTGTGGGGGATGTTGGTCATGGGGAGAAGTATGTGTGTAGGGCAGTGGGCATGTGGGACATCTCTGTACCTTCTGCTTAATTTTGCTGTGACCTTACAACTGCTCTCAAAAATGTCTACTAAAAACAAACTGAAAACAAGCAAAAACCCTACTTTTCTCTGTGCTGTTGGTCTTCAGAGAAAGGAGCGACATCTTCCAAGTACACTATAGCAAAAGTCTCACAACTAGAGAAGTAATCAGCCTTAGGAAAGCACTCACTAAACTTTCTGTCCAAGGCCACATTAACTGTCTTTTCTGCGCTCCGAAATACTCAGAAGACTCTTGAAATTCCACTAAGTATAGAACCCAAAGCCAACTGGATTTCAAACAATTCCAAGTTCACAAACTCAGTCAGTCTGTCCCTGTGCTTTTCTTACAATGGGGATGCACTGCCAAGCCCTGCAGAAGACGGTGGGAAGCCGTGCTTATCTGGCAATGGAACACCTCCTTAAAATGAACTTTTTCCGGTTGAAAATCCCCTGTTCCAACTTCTACTATCATTTGAAGTGGCAAATACAAAAAGAACACACTTCTCCCCACAATCTTGTCCTGTCTTTGGCATTTTAGAACTTACCCACCATAGTTTCTTATGTCCCAAGAAAATTACATTTTTTTGGTATTCTGCTAGGGTGTTAGTAATGTCATGAGAAAACAAAGGGGGTTAGGGATGAACAGAACTGTGACATGAGCCAGACAAAATAAACCTAGACTATATTTAAACATCTGAAAAACTGGATAATAACCCAAACTGGATAACAAGCCAATATTTTTTTAAACTTTAAGTTCACGGGTACATGTGCAGGATGTATAGGTTTGTTACATAGGTAAATGTGTGTCATGAGAGTTTGCTGTACAGGTTATTTCATCACACAGGTGTTAAGCGTAATATCCATTAGTTATTTTTTCTGATCCTCTCTCTCCTCCCACCCTCTGGCCTCTGGTAGGCACCAGTGTGCATTGTTCTTATCCCCATGTCCACATGTTCTCATCCTGTAGCTCACACTTATAAGTGAGAACACGAATTATTTGGCTTTTTGTTCCTGAGTTAGTTTGCTAAGGATAATGGCCTCCAGCTTGATCCACGTCCCTACAAAGGAAATTATCTCATTCCTTTTTAATGGCTGCATAGTATTCCATGGTATACATGTACCACATTTTCTTTATCCACTCTATCACCAATGAACATTGATGAAACCAACATTTTTAAGAGCAGGTGTATAAATGAATATAGAAAGTCAAAAATGGGAAATGGGTCCAATGTTTGAAAGATCAGCACATGGAGGAAAGAGAGGGTTTCAGAGTGGGTCCAATACATTCATGTCAAGGAAGCCAGCTCTGGCAGGACCAAATGCCTGGCTAGGTGTACAAGAAACAAAAGTGTGGTGGCATCACCAAGAGGGTCTGGGCAACAAAATCAGGCACACGTACAATAAATATTCAACAGACATCTATTGAAAGAAAGAATGAATTTATGAAGATTTAGGTATCAAAAAGGAGGAATTAACTCCAATACATGATGGCTGTCATCTCAATTCAGAATATTCAAACCTAACAAAATTAATACATCTATGAAGACAATGGTATCAGAAATTGGAAATAAATTCCAGTGAATGTTGACTAACATCAGAAACTCAGTATGTTCAAACCCAACTAAAACCATGTCGGTGTGGCATCACCATTCAGCCACTCACACAAACTGGGAAACTGGGAGTCCTCCTTGACTCCTCCCTCTCCCCCATTTGCCAGAGTCCTCATGCCACCAAGTTTTTTGCTTCTACATTCTACATACACTTGAAATATTGCCCCTTCTTTCCATCCTCATAGCCACTGTCATTCAGCTCTGTTTTTATCAACTTTCACTGAGACCGTGGCAATGACTTCTTCATCACTGTGCCCAGCTTGGGTCTCATCCCTGCTACCACCACTACCCAAACTGTGGGCTGGGTGATCTTTCTAAACCACAGAATCGATCACAGAATACCTTTGCTTAAACCCTTCTGGTGACTTTACCCTGTCCACAAAATAAAATCCAGAGCATTTGGGCTCTAGGTGTCTTTCCAATCTCATCTCTTGTCATTTCCCATCTCGATCACCCTGGGACTAGAACTATGAAAGGCAGAATAACACGATTGTTAGGAGCTGAGCCACGGCAGCACTAGATGTTGCCAGTGGTACCTGTGTGACATAAAGGGGATACTGTCGCTGGGATATCCCATTCCCATAGGAAACTTGGATTCCTTTTTAGATGAGTACAGATAACCTTACTGTTCTGAAGAGAGGCCCCAAAGAAACTGTGACTACTGTATTCATTTATGGGTAGGAAAAAATGTCTGAGGTATCAGACATAATGATTTTGGAGTTCCCTGCATAAAAGGTATTAGGGGAAACATACAAAAAAAAATTCTTACAGATGAGTCCTGTTTTTCTGAGTCATCACATTTTTTTGCTATACACTGGACTCTCTCATTCATCTCTAGCCATCCACCAGACATCCATATATAGCTATGATTTCTTATTTTAGGTTAATATTACCAACATGATACATAATCAAAATAGAAAATCTGCCAAAAATTCCAAACTGTATAACTCTTCATTTCAAAGCCAAATATAAATTATTGTGATTAGCCAAAGTTTCAAATCATTATGTATATCAATGGATTCTGAATAGCATATGGGCTGGAATAAGTATAGTAAAAATGACAGAGCAAACTTCTTGAATTCTTGATGAATGCTGTAGCAAATAATTTTGCCAACAACCATACTTCTTAGACCTCATTAAGCAAGTATGAAGAAATAAACTATTCTATTACCATTCCTCAAACTGGAGAAAAAAATCTCGGAGGAAAAGCCAGGGGAAAGCACCCAACAAGAGCATTTCACCTCAAAAGCTCTAAGGTAGAGCAATTTGAAGTTAGAAAAATGGGTTTAAATAACACCTTTGGTTGATTTCTGCCTAGCTAGGCTTCCGGTGACCCCCTAATTTGCCTGGAAATAATGCAGAGACCACCTACTATGTGCAAAGCAGTGTGACATTTAGAACAAAGGTGGCAGAATCTCGATGTTCAAAAGAACACATAACACATGAGCTAGGGGACTCAGAAGAAGGAAGTGAGAACTGGGCTCACTTCCATTTACTTACCAGGCTAGGGATGGAGCCAGCTGAGGGCTAAGCCCCCAACTGGCCCTGGAGTCATGAGACCAGGAAAATCCCTGATCCACACAGGGAGCAGTCTAATTGGCTGGTGGCAGGGCTGCTCTCACAACCCACCCTAAACAGTGCAGTCACAAGCAAGCACAAGCTTGGAAAGATGCAAGGCTCCCCAGGTCTGATATATGAACCACTGGCTTTTGTGGAAGATTAGACAGTCCCCATACAAATATACCTTAATAGCTATATGCTGATGTCTGTATATATTAGAAGAAAATAAAAAATAAAACTAACCTATTAGCCTCGTGATTTGTATGCTAAGTTTTAAAAAGCTGACAAAGAAAAATGGTAAGTAAATGATAGTACAGATCTCACTAGGATATGGACACATCATTAAGATTATATCCAAATGAGTGAAGTTTAGAAAAGCCTGAACTAGACCAAAGAGATAAGATAAAGCAAGTCTATGGGTTGAAAAAAAAATTCTAGGGCTAACTCTGAAAAAAACCTATATATGATACTCTCACAGATTTTTTTCCTGCCTTCTAGATAAATTACAGACACTAAACAATCTGAATTATTGTGTAGATTATCAAATTTTGTCAGGATAACCAGTTTGGAAAACCTGCATCCCACTTCTTAGCTTCTATCTGCCAAGTTTTGCATCCAATTGCTCCTTCCACGGCGTTGTGCAGATCTCAGGTGGGGTGTGGGGTGAAGAGTAACAGGTGTAATTAACCTGCCCACCTTCCTTCCCAAGTCTAGCTATTGCAGCAGTCTGGGAGCAACCCACAGTCAGGGAAACGGTATCGAAGGGAAAGCAGCATCTGCTACCTAGGAAATTAACTGAAAAGAAGGAAACCTTCCTCTGCTCTGTCTCACCCCAATTCAGAACATCTTAATTGCACAGAGGCTAAGTTCATTAACTGCTGCTCAACTGTTGTCTGAAGATTATCACATATGAAATGGAAAGCCTGTATAGTCTTCACTCTTCTGATAAAAGTTGGTAAGAGTATTTTTCCAGAAGCCCAATCTGGAATGATTATGGAGTGGTGATTTGTTAAGGAGCTTATCCTGCCAATGTGTATGTGGGCAATTTGTTTCTAATTATTTCAATAAATGAGCTTTATAAGAAATCCTCGTAATAAAGTAACTTATGCCACAGAAGAATAAATCCTGGTACTCTCAATATCCAGATAACGTAACCACGCTATTAAGCGCTGCCTCGTCAATAATGGTAGTCTTTGTATAACGATAGCACTCTATTTACATAATACACCAACAGTGCCTAATGCAAAACAGGGTTTACATATAACATTAGTTGAATATACAGCATGAATTCACATTCCACCTTTGCATTGGTCAGAAAACATTATTTCACACTTCACCGCTCTAACAAATAAATTAATAAAGCTCACCTCATTTCCAGTAAATCCCGACGTGCATACCTCGCGATTCGAAATAATAATGACCTCCAGTCTTGTCCTTGCATGTCCTTTGAATCATTCTCAGAGAGACAATCGCTTTCCGGACTACCTCGCCCTGCATCTGAACTCCAGATTGTTCAAACTGGATTCTGGCCCAAGCTAAAGAAGTCTCAGGGATTGTCACGGTCTCATCATTTTATGTCAAGTGAAGGGAGGAAAGTTACCAGGATTTTCTTGTTTTCCTTAAAAATTCACAAAATGCCAAGTCTCATCTTTCTAGGATAGGAATTCAGTAAAACACTCCATGCCTGTATCTTTACTTGAATTGTCAGCTCCATGTGGACAGGAACCATGCATCGCCTTCTCATTTATTCACTTTTCTATCCCTTAGTACCTGGTACAGACAGATGCTCAATGCCCAACACATAGTAGGTTTTCAGTAAACACTTGTGGAATCAATGAAAACCTTATTAATATTACATCTCAGATCGGAGAAAATGATCCAAGGTAATGTCAGCACACTTCAAAGTGCAGTAAAATGCAGCTGTCATTTATTTATCAGAGATTTCATACCCATCCCTGTGTAAGATATTCTGTGAGAAGTAAATAACAAAAATTGGGATTTATAGTCAGATGAAAGGAAACAGCCCAATGCAACTGAAATACCAGCAAGTGAATAGATGTATGTACATAATTGGAAAGATGTTCATACTATTACAACATATAACTGTCAAAAAGCAAAGTGCAGAAATATGAGAGAGAGAAGGAAAAAAATTACTTTTGGCCCCTCTAAATCTCATCGTGCGGGGCCTAAAAGCAAATTTCTTCTTTTACAAAGAAATAAAAAGATATTTATTTATTCCTTCTATGATATTTATTTGTATCTTTATGTGCAGACAGACAGATGAATAAGATTTATCCTAGTATAGGAAAAGTCTAAAGGGCACACATCAACCCATTGAAACTGTTTAACAGTGTTATTAAATCTAAAAGACAGAGTTTGGGAGAAGATTTCTTTTCACTTTCTAGTTTACGCATTTCTGCATTGTCTAAATTTTTTTATAGTGAGTAATTTTTTTTTAGTAAAACAAAACAATTAGAATTTTTTTAAGTTACAAATAAGTAACTACATTTGTGGTATATATTGAGTGTTTTAGGAGTTCAATAAAACTTCAATTGTCTGGAATGTAATTAACCAAAGACCTCATTCAACCAGTATTTTCCCTCCACATTCTACCCTTAGGAAAAAAAAGCAAAGCAGATAAAAATAAATTCATATCAAGAATTTATGGAGCAGTTGTATTTTTCCATAGTAAGTAGCTTTAGGGTCTTGTCTAACTTCCAAACATTCAGCTCTAATTTATCCATCTCCATGTTGTCTGTACAATGATGAGTGTTGTTTAGACCTTTGCTACTCTATCTGTGCTGCCAGGCAAGCACCTTGTCAGGATCTCAGACCCAGTAAGACCTACTGAACCAGAATTCCTGGAAGTAAAGTCCAGGAACCTGGGTTTTAACAAGATCCCTAGGTAATACGTTTGCACAATAACTTGGAGAAGCACCAGTTTAGAAGACTAACCCCTGAGTTCCTACATAATCCTCAACCTACAAAGGAAGATTTATTTTCATCAGATTGTCAATCTAAAAACAGAAAAGTAGACATTTTACATATACTGCAGGAAGTGCTAAACAATGTTACCCATTGAACAAAATTAACTAGACATATATTTGAACCCCCTCTTATCCCACAAAATTGTTGGAAATGACATTAGAGCACAACACAGTGAAAGATAGTCAAAAATTTCAGCTCCAGAACAAGTCTGGGCAAGTCGAATCCTGTAATTACTTGTTTTAACCATCAGATAGTGCTCACACATTGGCAGGGAAAACAGAAGGCCAGATCTCAGAATGAGGATGACAAGGCATGGCACTTAGGCTGCTGCCAGTCCCCATTCCTTACCAATGACAGACATCGTCAATCAATTATGGTGCTTTCTCATCCCACCCAAGATGCTGCACCAGAATCCTTCTCAATGGATATCACAGGCACCCATGGCTCATGGATCAAAGTTAGCATTTAAGAAGAAACATTTCTAACATCCTTATTTAAAAACTGCTGGACATGATAAGTAACCTGATTAAGAGATAAATGGAAGATGAGTGATTTAAGTCCTCATCAGGTGGGCAAACCAAATATGAGAGATTCAAAATAGCTAAGAACTACTCCCTCTATCCAGAGATGTATTTATTTACCATTCCTCAAACTGTTTGTTTAGTGGAGGCAAAGACTAGAAATTATAGTCAATGAACATTAGAGCCAGGAGGATTCTTATAGACTTTCTAGTTCAACTACTTCTCTTACACAGGAGGAAATATCGATCTAAAGAAATCACAATGGCCAAATCCCATAGCTAATTCTGGCAGAATCCAAGTGGGAGTCGATGCTTGTCTAACTAGGATTTCTCCCATTGCACCAAACGGCCCCTAAAGCCATAGCATCCACTGGCAGCATAAACTGGATACAAATATGCATGTGGATTCAGAAACAGAGAATCACTTCACCCCTAGCTCTGGGGAAAAACCAAACTCATGTAGTGGTGGACCATGCTCCTTGATAAGAGGCTATAGTCAGCCACCAGGGAGCTCTGTGCTGAAGTTTGGATAAGCCACAAAGGGGAAAGCTCCTCCAGAGCCCCTACACAGTTACTTCTAAGAGATTTGTGTTCTTAGATCTCCCCAAGGTATTCCAATTTAACACATTCAAAATCAAACTCATGATTTGCAGGGCACATCCCTGCCAGAACAAGAACAAACCTAATCCTCCTCATCTGAAAGTTGTCTTTGAATAAAACCACTCTTCACACAATTACGCAGGGCCGAAGGCAAAGAGTCATTCAATCTCAAATTCAATGAACATTGTCATCAATTCTATTCTTAGATATCTTGGGGATCATCCTCTTCTCTATACCTACCCCATTACTATGGTAGTCTTAAATACTCTCACCTCTTGCTTAGTCTTCTGCAATAGTTTGTTAACTGATCTTCTCACACTTATTATGCCCCTCCCTCGAATCTGTTCACCACATAGTACTAGAGTGACTTTTTTTAAAATCAGAATTGTATGCCACTCACCTTCACTTAAAACCATTCAATACCTTCTCATTGGTTTTAACATGACACTCAAGTCCCTACAGGATCTGACCCCCACCTACCTCTCCTGCCTCACCCCTTAACTCTCCCCTAACTCTCTGCACACCATACTGGTCCCCTCTCAGTTCCCCCACTCCTCACAATTCCTTTGACTGCAGGGCCTTTACACATGCTACCTCCTCTTTCTGGAGCTGTCTGCATCCTGCATGTCTCAGCTCCAGACTCACTGCCTCCAAGAAGCCTTTTCAGATTCCACTGAATAGGTTCCTTCTCACAGGTAAGCACTTACTCTCTCATGTATAAGCATTTGTTTTCTTAGGAGACTTTCATCTGCTAATAATTACTCATTCACTGGGGCATTATGTGATCAATGTTTGTCTCCTTACTCACCATCTCATTCTCTGTAGTCTGCAGAGTTCATGAGAGCAGGAGAGACGCTAGAATCTTTGTCCTCTTTAGTTCATCATTTTATCCTCAGTGTCTTACCAAAGGCAACACACAGCAGACACCCAATAAACATTGAATTGAATGAATGAAACAATGAATAAATAAAAGCCTGGTATTTAAGCATAAGCCATGGCTTATGCTTAAATAATTATTCACAGCTTCCAGGCACATGTAAGAGTGATGCACTCTACGATTTCTGAGGGAAAGTCACTTGTTGGCTATTTCATTCAAAAAATCCACCTGCACACCCTTGCAAAATGGCATCTTCTTGAAAGATGTATATATCCTCAGATCCAGGCCAAGTCACTCCTCTATGTTCAGACATCCTGCCGTGATCTCTTGTGTCTTGTCATCTCAGACTGATTCTCCCACCCAGACGTCACACCTCATAATTTGAGGCGGAGATGCCAAGTACACAGGTACCTGAGTTAGTCCCAGGTAAGGGATAATGAGTAGCCTGAGAACTGTTAGCAAGAGAACAAACCAGGGAAATGTTCCTAATGTTTTAGTATGTATTAGAGACTCGACATGGAAGAGAAGAAAAACAGTGTTCTCTTGCTCTATATCATAGTCTTGAAGCAATTTCTGACATCCAAAGCTGATAATTAACTGTGCTAAATGATCTACCTATTTCTAACTTGGGCCACAGCCAAGTGGATCACAGTGTTTTCATGGTAGTTAAAATAATTCCGAAGTATAATCTTGGCTTGTGGATACATTCAGGTGGGTGCAGGCCCATGAGTTCTCCCTCCCTCTTCCCCTCCTTCTCCTTTGCCAGAAGACTCCAATGTTGAGCAGTAAACTCAATTCTTTTCACACAGTTACTTTGCTTTTTCAGAGTGGCCGTCTAGTGGTTTCTTTCTTCAGTCATAGACTTCTGAAACTGAAATGAACCTTCAGAATACATTGTGCCAAGAGCAGAGCTTCCCGGCCACCTAAGTAATATTTTGATTAGAACAGGCCTCTCTTTGGAGAAGTGAGGCATCTCAGTTGACTCCTCAGCACTGAAGCAGCCTCCAACCCCACTCCCAAAATATACCCCCAACTAAGGATGGCAGGTAACGTTCACGTGGTAACACTCACCTATGCAAACAAACAGGAAAAGAAACTACCCTGTGTCCCGTGGGCAATTCCTGGCACGCCAGCTGTGACCCCAGCCCTCCAGGCCCACTGTGGTCCATGCCTGTGTATATTTCGCAGGACAAGCCAATGCTTGGTACCCTTCAGGCCCTAAGACAAGAAAGACTCCTTCCAGTGTCTTCTGTTTTACAACTGGAGACTATTTTAGCCTCTGGGAGTCTTCTGGGTACTAGCCAGTGATGACTAGCTCCTTGACTCTCCTGTTGAATGAGGTTATTATGTGCACACCAGGGAGGAAAGCTTCCTACACATGACTCAATACCCTGGAGGAACGCAGGCCCATTTCCACACTAGTTCCTCCTTTTAATCCAGCTCCTCAGATCTAATGCTTTCCTAGGCTAAGATCTTTGCCTGGTTTCTTACAGAAAATGCACTTTCTAATCTTAATTTTCCCCTTTTTCTAAAACTATAACATTTCTCAGTTTTCTCTTGGCTCCTTCCTCATCTCCCCAGCCAGGACCGCCATCTTGTCAACCTTTCATCCGCCTCTAATCTCCCCTAGAGTAGTGGTTCTTAACCCTCGCTGCACATTAAAGTCACTCTGAGAATTAAAAATAGGCACCTATTTGCAAGTGTGTGTGCACCTGTGCACACCGTTATCTGTGTCTAGGCTCCATCCCAGAAAAATTAGCACAGGTCTTTGCGAGTGGGGCTTGGTCACGGATAATTTATAAAGGATCTTCAGTGATTCCAGTGTGTATTCAGGGGCGAGAACCACTGCCTCAGAACTTGTTTACTTAACTATTCCTTTTAGTGTTAATTCACACATGCAGAGTATATTTGTGGGTAATATACTTATTGTTATTAAGAATTTTGTATGCACCAAGCATTGTGTTGGGCACTGGAATGCCTCACTATGTAGATATAGCCTTCTTGGATGCTGATATTCTGAATATTTCTATCTTCAGCCCTCCTGTTCTTCCCACTTATACTTTCCTGAGAGCCCTCTGCCACGTCATTGTGCCAACTACCATCTACTTTCTGAGGAACCCCGAGGCTCAAGCTTGGGAGCTTGTTTGGAGGTTCTAGCAGGGAAGCATGGCCACTCAGATATCTTGGATGAAAGGACAGTCCTCTTCTATTGGGGAAGACTGTTCCCTTCAACCCACAGTGCAGCTTCAGGAGGGACGCACATGGAGCAGTGAGGGAGGAAGGGGACACCTGCCTAGGCAGCCCGATCAGCCGAATCAACCCTGGCCATCAACGGGGGACAGATATCATAGCCAGATCACCCTCACATTCCCAAGTCTAAGTCTTGAGTCCAGACAGCTACCCTGTTACTTAGACTATAGCATATCCGACTACATGTGAGACATGCTGGCTCTAGTGACCCATGGACAAATCAGACCCATATGTCAAAATGGAATATTTTAACTTCCCACTGAGTCCTCCTTCTCTATCCTCTTGGTGGCCCCACAGTCCATCTGGTCACCCAAGTTTGAAATCGGGGAAATCTTGCTCCCCAGTCCTCTTCCCTCTACTCCCACTCCTCATCCTCTAAATCTAATGTTGTCTCCAAAACTTGTGTCCCTAATCCAGGCCCTCACTATTTCTCTCTAAGGCCACTGATGGGTCTCCTACCTGTAGTGTTGCTAGCTACAGCCTAATCTTCACCAGAATCACCAGAATAAACTGCCTCAAGGGAAAACGGAAGCATGTCACAGCTTTCTGTTGCTCACAAGTGAAATTTAAGGTCCTTACCTGGCACACAATGCCATCCAAGATCTGGCCCCTCTGAATTCTCCAGCCCCTGCTAGAATGAATTGGTAGCCCAAGATTGCTATTACAGCAATACAGCAGGGGTTACAATGTCCCTTTGCCAGTTAGGCTTTCTTATAACCACCCCCATGGCTTTTATCATGCTGTCTTCTCTCTCTGTAAAGCTCACCAACTCACCCCATCCCACATACACACACTGATTAGTTGTATTGCCATGAGTCTCAGTTACATCTCAAGTTACATCTACAGTTATGGGCTGCATGTGGACACTTGGGTCAATGACAGACCACATATTCAATGGTGGTCAAATAAGATTATAAAACCATATATTTACTGTATCCTTTTTATGTTTAAATATGTTTTGTTAAATAAATACTTACCATTGTGCTATAGCTGCCTACAGAATGTAGAATGTAACACGCTGTAAACTAAGGTTTGTAGCCCGGGAGCAATAGGCTATACCATAGAGCCGAGGTGTATAGGAAGCTATATTATCTAGGCTGTGTAAATACACTCTGTGATGTCTGCATAATGACAAGATAGCCGTAATGAGGCATTTCTCAGAATGCATTCTCATTAAGTGACACACGACTGTATTATACGACTTTAAAAACAGTATAATTATGTGTCTTTGTTTCTGTATTCCCCATAGATAGTGAACTCCTTAAAGGCAGTGACTATAACTGTATTGTTATAGTTTTTGTTGTTATTTTCTTTACATATTTCAGCACCTAGAACAATAGCTAGAACATCTCAAGTACTCAGATGCTTATGGAATAAATAAATGGAGACATAGATTCCTTCCCTTAATAAGTTTAAAATATTTTTGTTTTTATATCCATTTATCCAAGTCTATAAATAGTTTCCTTTTCCTCAAACTCATATATACTCAGAAAGGCCCATTACAGTCAATTACAAACAAGGCAATTTAATTCAGTGTTGGGAGTATCTAGCTCACTGTAATGTTCCAAGAATATGGAGGGATCATGTATATTACTGAATCATAATACTGATGTATGATGATATTCTTATAAGGCAACGACATCTAAAACTGACCCCTAGCTTCCTATAATTTGATTGCCTTTCAGAAAAAGTTCTCAGCAGAGAACTGAGTCTAGAGTCCTATCAGTACAGAAGCCAGGATACACAACCCATCAAAGAAGACTGGTTTGCTGAATCAAGAGCCACAGACCGATTTGACAGCTCCATATTCAAACTAACCAGCTCTTTTTGGAAACTAGAATTTTGGATGTTATACCAGAGATGTGATTGAGTAGAACAGAGCTTTCCAGGGGATGAATAATCCATTATGCTTATTTTATTGGAGATTCAAGTTGAAATCACTGGGCCATTGAGTAATAAACTCAGTTTGACCTTGTCAAAATCCTACACCTAGCAGCATTTTGAGAACTTGTTTGTTCTGCCACTTCGTTCCAAGTTGTTTGAACTTTAGTTGAGCACATGAAAGCTTTACAGTTATCAAGTGTGCTTATATATGCATGTTATTTCATGTTGATCCACACCTGCCTGGTAGCCATCACTAGAGGCCCTGGAAATATTCAGAGAATCACTGAGGTGTGAGTAATAGTTAATTAAAAAAATTCTTGCAGTTTTAATTACAAACAAAAAGCAAGCATGTTTCAACTCTATCAAATGGATCTGGAATATCCAGGGAACTGCTGCTGTTTATAACCACACATAAATTATATTCATCTTTCACACTGAGTTAGTGCAGCTTACAGATTGATATATAAAGCAACGAGTTCCAATATTTATGAAAGCATGATACCACCTGTTTCAGGAGTTCTAACCCAACCTCCAGAACAAATACAAATGAATAAACAACTATCCTTACCCTTCCTGTCCCGGGGGTCCTTTTGTTCTCTAAGTCATGTTCCTATCTATGAAGCAAAATGAAAGACTACTAACAACCTTGGTGCCATAGGTATTGGGAAGGAAAATTGCTGTGCTTTGTCCAAAGGCAATTAGTGTTAGGAAGGAATTAAGAAGCAAGCCAATATTGGAGCTGCTCTTTCCTTCTGAGCTGTGACTGCTAGAAACCATGACAAAAAATAATGTCAGAGATTCTTATCAGGGATCTTGGGTCCCATTTGCATATTCTTTCATTCACCACTTATTTTGTAACCAGGCCTTATACTGGCATTCAACACACAAAGACAAATTAGACAGACTCCTGCCTTCTTTACAGAGAAGCTTCCTGCACAATGGGTGGTTCACATAAGCAGTAAAACGATTTGGTAAATGTGAGAATGGAGACATGCATTATTCATTCACTCTTTCAACAAATATTCTAGCTTCACTTTTTAAAGTCAGATGCTGCATTAGGTACTAGCGAACTAAAAATAGTCCTTGCCCTTGAAGTGCTTATGGGATGTGTCTGTATGGTAAATACCCAATTACAATATAATGAGATTGGGGTATGGTAGGCCAAATGCATGGAAGCATCTAGCAGAGTCCCCCACCTCAGACATGGAAGTGAAGGAAATCTCTCAGAGGAGATGGACTATCCAAGACAAGAGCTAAGAATGGAGGGTACATCAGTCATTGCAGGAGGCAGGTGTGGGGTTGGAAGGCACTGCAGGCTGCAGGACCTCGCACCAGCATGAAAGTGATGCACTATAAAGTTTTCTGGATTAAAGTCTAGATTGTAGTGTTCATCCTAAAAAGTTTTTTACAGCAAAGCTTTGGATATTATAACCCTTTAGTATAGGCTTTGGAAATTATCCATATCTTTCAAATGAATGAATGAATCAATACATAGTGATGTTTCTTTACAGTAACCCCAGGAACCATTTCGTTGGATGAACTTCAAAAAACACAGAACACCAAATTCGAACACATGAAAGGAAAGGAAACCAAATTCATCAAAAAAGTCACCAGGAAAGAAGACAAAAGTAAAATGTCCTTGGCCTTAAAGACAGTTGCAGGAAGATAGAATCAAAGCTTTAAATCATGCGTGAAAATGCAAAACCCATGGTTTCACAGACCTCAGTGGATGGAAATATTTAAAAAGCAGACCTGGTCTCAAAATAATAAAATTGTGCATTTTCACCATTCTTCTTAACCTATTAAGTGAGGTAAAGAAAATGTTTAGCAGAATGCTTGCCAATAGTAAATATTCCCTAAATGTTAGCTACTATCAACATCTATGAGACACCAGTTAATAATTTATGTAACACATTAGTTTTGCTAGAAAAAGCATTTCTTATTTAATAAACAAACAGTTCAGACTAAAACATGAAAGCTTTCTGAAAGGTTAGTGAGGGGACCTGGGCTCGGGTATGTGAGAAGCTGTCTTCCAGCTCCTGTGTTCAGGGCACACTCCACCTGAGAGAGATGGATGGGCAGGAAGGATTATGTAACTAACTCAACATCATCCAGAAAGTTCTATTCACAGAAACACCCTTCAGTGATATGAGGGCAACTCTTCTCAGAGATAAGGGCCAGGGCTGAAGATTTCCTTGAAAACAAAATATCCAAGGCTCATTTTGGTCAGAACAGGGAAGACCAGATATACCTTTCCCATTCAAAGATACTGGTTATCACTTGGTCTTAATGGGGTTAACATGCAGGAGAGACCTCCCTTCTAGTCATTATTTAAGTTGTATATTTAAATATTCTGAGTGAATTCTTGGAATTGTCAGAACATTATACAGTAGTTTCTAGAAAAAGTATCCTATACTCATCCAAATACCTTTTATTTCCCTCAAGCCCCAACTGTCACATACATAGTAAAGATACATTATCCTGCTATGTTTTTTTAGAGAAAGGGTTTCTCTCTATGTTGCCCAGTCTGGTCTTGAACTCCTGGCCTCAAGTAATTCTCCTGCCTTGGCCTCCCAAAGCACTGGAATTATAGGTGTGAGCCACTGCACCAGGCCTATTCCTCTCTTCAACATACATTTTAGCAAGTTTCTTTCTCTCACCATCTCCTTCACATTTTCTTTCTCTTTCAACTTTACCATCCACTGCCTTCGAGAATAACACAGAGAAACTCAATCACCAATACATATAAAATCCAATGGATATGGACAGCAAAGTTGGCAAGCTGAAGAATGCCATAAAAATTCTGCTTGGAGTTTAATCAAGGTAAAATTCAATGAACTTTGTCCATTCAAATGAAAGGTGCAAACAAAATTGGCAAGCATAAGTAAAACTAAAAAAAGCATAAAGCAAAATTGGTAAGCATAAGCATAAAGCTAAATGAACAAAGTGATTACAAGGACTTTTTAAATTTTCAGGGACTCCATTTACCTGACCTCAGCTCTCCCAGCCAAGCTGACCCCAGCTCATTTTCACCAAACAAGAATGACTTATACTACACTAATCCTTTCCCTTCTCAAAACCCATAGTGGTCCCTAAATGCTTGTCATATCACATTAAAACACCCAACATAGAATTCAAGGGTATTCATCCTTTGCTTTTGAAGATACTAGTTGAGACATATAGTGTATTAGTTTGCTAGGGCTGCTGTAACAAAGCATCCCTTGGCTTGTAGAAGCATCATCCTGATATCCGCCTCTATCTTTACATGGTGTTCTCCCTGTGTGTCCAAGTTCCCCCTTTTTCTAAGGACATCAGTCATATGGGATGAGGACACATTAATGACCTCATTTCAACTTGGTTTCCTTTATAAAGACTCTATCTCCAAACAAGGTCACATTCTGAGGTTTAGGGGTTAGGATTTTAACACATAAATTTTTAGAGGCCACAATTCCACCCATAGCACACAGTACTCTATTTGTCATTATTATTATTTGGTGGCATCTGTGGAACTCTAACTATAACAGAAAGGACACATACTTGTCAGAGAGACTTCGACTGAAATTCAGCTCTGCTATTCACTCTGAGCTTCCTGACTATGTGAGATAGAGATAAAATCCCTATAATGCAGAATGGTGTGAAGACGAAATGGGGAAGCAACTTCTGTAAATATGTAAAGACAGACCCTTGCACATTTCACCCAACTGGAATGATCCATATCAGGTCTGAACTTTCTTCTAATAAACCAAAGCATAACACAACATAATCAAACTTGTTTGCCTATTCCAAAAAGGAAAACCTGTAAGATAATTCATAAAAATCTCTCAAATCTCTCTGTTTAAGACTCTGAACACTCTCTCTTTCCATAACCTTTCTTGTTGGTTCATTTATGGCTGTTTACCCAACTCTATAGAAACCAATCTAAATCAATCTTTCTTACGGCATCTTTTCATGTTTGAGTTCATCTGACCATTTGACCACAAGCTCTTGGAATAGAAGAACAATGTATTCAATGATATAATTAACTACTTGAAATATTTTGTTATAATATGTGAAAATATTTTCTGAAGACAGCCTTCATGTTAAACACCTTCTCTGTGTAATTCATTGATAATTTAGGGAACTATGAAGTGTATCTTTGTTTCCCAGACAGTTCTTTCTCACTGACTTGGTGTCCACTGTCTACTACCATATGTTGCCTCTGTTATCTTTATTATCAAAACCTGCTTTCAGAAAAGACACAGATGCATTTTGGGTGTTAACCAATAAAGTGCTCTGGGCTGCTGGGTCATATTGAGCAGGTTGCAGAGTGCACAGGGTGTCCCCAAAACACAGGAGATTTTCATATTTATCATGATAATTCTTTAGCAGATGGTTGTCAGATCTGTTTTCATGTAAGTCTGAATGTTACAACAATTTTCTACTCTGAATAAAGAGTGTTTTAGCTAATTTGCATAGGGCACTGCATGGGCTGGCCTTGGCCTTGCAGCTGATAAATCTGGTATGTAATTCCCCTCAAGAGATTCTCAGGCAAGGAGATTATAAGCCAGAGGAAGGGAACTCTGTGTATTTTCTGGCATCAGCAATGTGAAGGACTGGTTTGGGGAGAATTTTTTGACAAGTCCTGTATCAAGGAGTGGCCTCCTCTCTCAGTGCTGGAGAAAACTGTAGTCAGGCAGGCTATAGGGTGGGTAGCGAATCTGCCAGCATTGCATGCTGCTCGTGAGGGAGATGGAGGAGCTGAGGCATGGAAAACGTGCTGCCCTGGTGCTACTGCATAAGATCGGAGACCTCATCCCTAGGGAATTGACAACAGCGTCTTCTTCACTTATATCACTGCTGAATCATCCAGAAAACAAACTCAAACTCATCAACAAGAAACTCTCAACAGGAGAAACAAGAGATATAATGTAATATTTTGCAGACATCTGTCACACTGCTATGTGATAAATACCTTGGAGTACCTAATGTATGCGGGGCTTAAAAACTAGATGATGGGGTGCTAGGTACAGTAAACCACCATAGCACATGTATACCTAGTAAACAAACCTGCATGTTCTGCTCATGTATCCCAGAACTTAAAGTAAAATAAAAATAAAAATAAACCTTGGAGTGGTGCATTTTAATACTTCAAAAGGAGAGTTCATTTTTTAATCGTTCAAATCATCTCAATACAAAATAATAATAGCAACCGGACCAATGACGATGGCCAATGGCCTCAGTATGAACCATATTTTTAAAAATGTAATTAGCATAAGAAGTAGAGGAAAATATGTCTGTTTTTAACAAATGCATATTCTGGTTAGAAAGCATAAAAAAATAGCAAACAATAAAACTTCCTGGGTGGCAAAATTGCGTGATGTATCAACATTGACATCTTTGCAAAAAGATTTAAGGGGTGATTGGGAGCATAGCCAAGCAGATGGAGACTGTGTGAAAGCAGAACCAAGTGGGAAGGCAACTCAAGTTCAACAACTCCTGAAGCATGGGAGGGCAGAGCACCCTTCAGCTGAGAGGCCCAACAGGGTGTGAACGCTTGACTTCAACTTAGCCCATCACAGGCACCAGGAAACAGCCAGGGTGAGAATGCTAGGGGAAGTTTATAACGTAGAGCTTGGCTGGGAATTGGCATCACAGACAATGGTGGAAAGTAACGGAAATGAAAAAAAGAAACACGAAACATTTGAGAAAGGAGGAACCTTGTAGAAATAAAGAAATAGACACCTATCACAGACACCGAGGCCGCTGCCCAGCAGATGCATTTCCTTTTAGAGCACGCCCTGGAGCCCTGAGACAATGTGCTCTCGCTCTTCATTTTAGGCAGCGCTGATGAGGTTCTGCTTCTTATCATCACAACTTTGTAACAAAAGCTATAGAAATACCGGCAGAGGAAGAGGCAGGTCAAGGGAACAGTGAAGGGCCTGGGACAGGAAGAGGTGTGGAATTTTTGGGGGAAAAGCAGGGGAATCAAGCTATGGAGGACTATGGCAGGTAGAGTAGGTCCAGGGTCTTCACTGCACAGATTAAGAATGACTCATTGACCCTAAGATGTAAAACACACACACACAAAACAGCTGTCATTATAAAGTTGGAGGAAGGCCAGGGGGGCAGTTGAGGGCAGGCAGAAAAGAGTTTTAAGATTCTGCACATATTGATAGGCAAGAATTCAAATTGTGAAAGCCAGCTTGAGCATTTTTGGGGGGCATTTTATACAAGGTTTGAAATTTTGTCTTCTTCTAATGTTTAGACTGAAGAGAAATTCCCTCCAATAAGAACAACTTTAACAGATTATTAAAAGGGACAGTGTGAAACCTTCAATAATATTTAGAAATATGTGCAGGAGAGCTAACTTGATTCATTCATCACATTTTCAAGTAACTGGTGTGGGCTCTATTTCTGACTACATAACACAGTACAGGCAGACTTTTGTGTATTAAAATTAATGAAAAAGTAGGGGGGACTTACGGGTCTCAGTAGTTCTCCCAATTTAAATACACTTAAATAACTGTGAAAACTGGTCAGTTTACACATAAAATCAGGCCAATTTCAAACAGAAAAGTTCCATTGATATTGACCACATTTTTGGCTCCTATTAAATTGCTACATAAATACATAAAGCAGGTCTGTAATACTATATGTCTGCAAAAACATATTTTTGGCAAATAAAACTCATTCCATTTTTTAATCTCAATCTTCCTTACCCAGTATTCTTAAATATATAAAAATTACGTTTGGTTCTAAATATCCAAATACCGCCACTCCCACACACTTTTTTCCACATTGCTCTTATCCATCCTTTTCTTTTATAGATTTATGCATAAAATAGTTTCAGTTAATGTGAGGATCACAATTGTTAATCTCCCGAAATCCAGCTTCCCATTGTCACCCAGAGCAACATCTGAAGTGTAAATGTAAGGGATCAGTGATTGTCATGGGCCGAATGGTGCCCGCTGCCCCTGCTAAAAAAAGAGATGCCCATGACTGTACCCCGGAGCCTGAAAATGGGACCTTATTTGGAAGAAAGATCATTGAGGATATAATTGTGTTGAGGATCTCCAGATGAGATCATCCATCATCCTGGATTATTGGTGGGCCCTAAATGCAAAGATAAGTGTCCTTATTAGAGGCAGCAAGAGAACAGATCTGGAGAGAAGAGGAGAAGCGAGAAGGAGAAGATGACCATGTGGCGATGCAGGCAGTGATCGGAGTTAGGCAGCCTCAAGCCAAGGAATGTATGAGCCACCAGAAGGAAGCTGAAAGTGGCCAGGAAGGGTTCTCCCCTAGAGCCTTCAGGGCGGGAGAAGGCTCAGCCCACCTTACTGCAGGCAGCTGGCCTCCAGAGCTGTGAGAAAAATTTCTGTTGTCTTCAGCTACCAAGTTTGTGGTAATTTGTTAGATCAGCTCTAGGAAACTAATACAATGATTAAATGGTATCCATTCATTTTTATATTTGCTTTTCATTAAGTTTGTGGCCCATATATAAAATGCTGATTTTTTCTTGTGATACTGTGATTTAATAAGAAATATTTATTTGTTCTGTATCCCTGCTTCCTGGCACAGACCTTCTGAAGCTTCTAAAACCTTGGAATTTCCTGAGTGATGGGAAGGAGAGCAGCAGCTTTTGGTATTCATAATAAAGCCCCTTTCTAACTATACCTGAGTTACTCTGATGAGGCGGCTCTTGGCAGGTCCCTAGATAGTTTCAGGATGCGACCTGGTTGTTAGAGGAACCAACCATGAAATCAGAGGGTTGGAAGGCAAAATGGGCTACAGATTCAGCTAATCATCAATGAACAACGATTTAATCAATCATGTCTATGTAACAGAACCTCCACAAAAAAAATCCTAAATGACAATAGGGTTGGGAAAGCTTCTGGGTGGTGAACACATTGAGGTTCTGGCAGTGTGGAGCCTCCAGAGAGAGCATAGAAACTCCATGCCTCAGCTCCTCACATCTTGCCTAGAATCTTTTCCATTTGGCTATTTCTAACTGGTATCATTTATAGTCAACTAATAATAGTAAGTTAACGCTTTTCCCTGAGTTCTGTGAGCTGTTCTAGCACATTATCCAACCTGAGGAGTAGGTCATGGGCACTCCCAGTTTTGTAGCCTGTCAGTCATATGTGTGGGAGGCCCAGAACTTGTGGTTGGCACTTGAAACGTGGGCAATCTTATGAGACTTTGATGCTAATTCAAGGTAGTTACTGTCAGAATTGAGTGGAATCATTGGACATCCACGTGGTGTCTAGAGAGTTGGAGAACTGGTCATGGGTGTGGGAAAAAAAACCCACACATTGGTGTCAGAAGTGTTCTGTAAGTAGAAACCAATCATCATAGTTGGTATCAGAAGTATTATGGGAGTAAAAGTAGCACAGGTTCCTTAACTTAATTTCTACCAAAATTTAAAAAAGGATATTGTATTCCCTTACCCTGGCTTCCCAGTCAGGGCTCCAACCTGGGCTGGGCTCTCATAAGAACTTCCTCCTTTCCTTTTTGACCTTTGTTAGCTTCCATTGCCCATGGAGTCAAGTTTATTAAACTCCCTTAGAACGGGAAGGAAGTCCTCACTTACTCTCCAAACTTCTCTTTTCCTAAATCTTCTCTTGGACCTACTGTACTACTCTAGTCTGCTTGTGGCTTCCAAACTTGCCTTTCATGATCTCTCAAGATTCAGCTCAAGGCACGACACCATAAAATCTCTTGTGCCCTTCCAGGGACTGTCACCCTGTCAGCCTCCACTGTCACCCATACAGCATCATCAAGGAAGCTTTAAAATTTTGTGTCTTCCTAAATTAATAATCTCTGAGTGGTTTTAGTTAGGATTTCATCCAGAGGGTTGGATTATTGGTGGAAAAGTGGGAAACTCAAAATGCTTAAAATGCCTCAGTGCTAAAGAAGAAGGACTCGGTGTGTAGTTTTAGTGAAGACAAGCACTGTGCACTCATGCCTATTGCTGGAACTAAACACAGATCCAGAAAAACCCTAAAATAGGGCCCTGAGTGCCTGGTCTTCCAGGGATGAGGAAGAGAAGACAAAGAGGATGGATAACAAGTGGAGAAAGACAGGATTTGGTAACTGATAAAGAAAACTTACTTTCCTTTAGATTGTAGAGAGGGGAGAGTTGCAGATAAGAGAAGAGATAGAGGTCACAGGTAATAATTTAATAACGATGTAAACTGTAAGGCAAAGCTCTTTGGTAGCTGATAGTGTTTGGATGTTCTGTTCCCTCCAAACCTCATATTGAAATGTGACCTCCAGTGTTGGAGGTGGGCCTAGTGGGAGGTGTTTGTAGGACTGAATCCCTCATCAATGGCTTGGTGCTGTCCTCACGATAACGAGTGAGTTCTCTTTCTGAGTTCATATGGGATCTGGTTGTTTAAAAGAGCCTGGCACTTCCTCCTTCTCTCTGTTGCTTTCTCTCTCACCAAGTGACATGCTTGTTCCTCTTTCACTTTCTACCTTGATTGTCAACCTCCTGAGACCCTCATCAGAAGCAGATGCCGGAACCATGCTTCCTGTACAGCTTGCAGAACTGTAAGCCACAATAAACCTATTTATAAATGATCCAGCTTTAGGTATTCTTTCACAGCGATGCAAATGAACTAATACAGTGGCAATACATCCTGACTTACTTACCTGGCCACATTTTTCTGTTAAGAATTTCTAGTGAGTTCTGAGCAACAGAAATATTTTTTAAAATTGTGGAAGTAATTGGCCAGAGTTAAGTTTTATGTCCCAATGAAGAAAGATTCCCAAACGCAAAGTGGCCCGCCACTTATCTTTGAATAGCTTTGAGAAAAAGAAATCTGCCACAAAAAAACAACGTGATTCATTGATTGTACTTCAGACAGTAAAGAAAGTTCCAGGGTATGATTTAGAAAGTGGGTCTGCAAAAACTCATTTTCAAGACAAATAATGTAAAACTAAGTTCGCTAGGATTGAGGCATTCATTTTACAAAGAAGTAATTATGAGTAATTAAAATGTCATGCATCAATGATGATTAGTGACAATCGGCATTTCCACAGTGTTAAAAAATGCAGAAACTGATTTAATTAAATTTACTTTAGCCAGCACCTCATAAGAGTAAAGTAAATGGCCTGTGGCGGATAAGCATGGCCAGAGGGTGTAGCAAGTAATTTCTTACAGGTTTTACTAAATGTATGTAGTCCAGTCAATGATATTTTATTGAGTTTTGAAAAATTTGGATGTCTAATGTTTAACACAAGACTTATGGTTCAAGATGACTATATTTCATATCCATGTGAAACGTATGAGATTTTCAGGAAAGTCCATGTATTGATGTAATTGAAGAACTCTAGGCTGACACCAGCTTTAACGGTGGATGGTGCAAACTGCTTTAGTTACTGAGGCCTTTCCTGTTACCACCTTTGCAAAGTGCTGCCATGGAGAATGTCCCCACTCTGGGCATGTTCCCTGTGATGCTCCAAGTCCCATCTCATTCCACCAGTCCCAAATTCCCTTCTGAGTAAAAGGTAGTAAAGATGGTGGTTAGCATCATTTAAGTCTATCCTTATGCCATGAAAACATTTTACTGATGTGTTTAATCACTGGGGTTCCCATAAGCTGGTCTGCAGTCAGGTGGATGCGTGTGTGTGTGTTTCTGTGTGTGCGTGCACGCGCACATATGTGTGTAGGGGAGTTTTCACCAGTCATACCTGAGCATCTTGACTGCCATGTGATGAGCCTTGGCCCCTGCCCCACAGCTCAGCAGCCCAGGCTCTGTGGCTCCTGATCTTGCCTACACACCTGGGTAGCCCACACCCTACCATCTCCAGGCCTACAAACTCCAGCTATTGTGCCGCAGCTTCCCTGCCTCCCCTTAGAATATTCTGAATTGAATGAATTAAGAGACTGGCTTCCAAGTTTGCTAACATACTTACCTGAAACTACATTTTGATCAGGACTGGGTAGAAAATGAACATTTGGGCTCCCTGTCCTATTGAACTGGTGAAATACAGCCCTAAGTTGAGCAATGTAGATCAAGATCACAATTATATGCAAAACAATATTATGAAATAAAACTTTGTTAGATTATTCCCCCTTATCTGCAGGGGATATATTCTAAGACCACTAGTGGATGCCTGAAACCTCAGACAGTACTGAACCATATATATATATATATATACATATACATATATATATATACACATATATATATATATATATATATACTGTTTTTTCCTATACACACATACAAAGCTATGATAAAGCTTAATTTATGAAGTAGGCACAGTAAAAGATTCACAATAACTAATAATTAAATTATAACAATCTATGCACTATAATAAAAGTTATATGAATGTGGTCTCTCATTGATTTCTGAAGTTTTTCATTTAATATTTTTGAACCTCAGTTGACCACAGGTAACTGAAACAGCAAAAAGTGAAACTAGGTAAGTGGGGACTACTGTATTTTTTTATTGTAAAAGCAGAAAAATGATACTTTTTTATACTTGTGTTATGTCAGGGAAAATTAGTCCATTGTCTTTCTTGCAAATAACTACCCTTTCCTCTTGACTTTTGGGATATTCATGTCTTTTCTTTTACTAAGTGATATTACTAGCAGATGGCCCTGCTGCCTTCTGCTCCTCAGCCATCATTTTTACCCCTAGATTATAGAATGAACTTCCAACTTTTCCTCCCTCTGTCAATTCTCCACCAGCATTAAATGAATAGTTAGGTGTGTGATGAGATTAGTGTTTCACTCCCTTGCCTCTCTTCCAGTCTCAGGCTTCCCACTACACTTAGAACTAGACCGAAACTCTCTAGTGTAGCCAATGAGGCCAAACACAACGTGGCCCCTCCTATAGGGTTACATCTCAGTATTTACAGTAGTTATATTTCACAATGTCATTGCAAACATCAAATTAGCAAATTCTCAACCACTGCTCTTAGGAAAAACACTGGGTTACGTTTCTCCAAGCCTAGGGTCACAACATTTTTGTCAACTGACCAATACATAACCTTGTTTTGTGTGTGTTTCTCTTTAAAGACACTTTATTTAGCATAGAAAGTTCATTCATTAGCCTTGGACTCCTGGTCAACAGCACTATAACTCATACCTGAACAAAGCTTATCTAATATACACATTTTCCACATAAGGCACATCACAGCCTTCGTGCACTTAGGAATGCCAGACAGCACTTCCGCGCTACTCTTTGGGGCCATTTTAAACAGCGACATCAATCGAAAGCACAAAAATGTGAAAAATGCAATACTAAGTAGACCTCAAAAAGGATACTTGTGTATAGTATGTAAGTGAAACCAGAAGGCGGGGCACTGTCTTGTTCAATCTCAACTGGGGACATGTACATGGGGAGACTTCAAATTTTTGCCATTCTATGCCTGCAAGTGATAGCAAAAGCACGTGATGATTGATTTTAGGGTTACAAGTGAATTCCAGTGAATAGGCAAATTTATAAATAAAGAGTCTGAAAACAGTGAGGATTGACTATTTTTCTGACTTTATCTTCTACAGATATCCTTTGTGTTTGTTACACTCCAGCTATACTGGTCTCTTTGTTTCTAGGCCATGTCCAGCTCATTTCTGCCTCAGAGGCTTTGTACTTGCTGTTCCCCTTGCCTGGGTTGTACCCCCCACAAACCCCAATCTCCAGAGGGCTGACTCTTCCTCGAAAGAGCAGGGGCTTGTCTCTTCCTCAAAACAGCATCCCCAGCATCCTGTGACAGACCCAGATGCCATAGGTACTCAATACATAGTTGGTGAATGAATGGCAATTGTTTTCTTAAGATGTCCTTTCTTGACACAATAGAAAACATAGGCAACTCTTTGACAGTATTCAAAATTCAGGGGAATAATTTACAGGTCTGTATAATCCCCGAATTGAAGATCCATTGCTTGTAAAAAGCACCCTCTACAAAGCTGCAGCCCATCATCTTTTCCCATCATGTGGGGATTTTATTTAATCACACAGCCTAACATGTCATCAATAAATCAACAGCAATGTCTCACACTGGAAGCGTCCCTGGAACAGTTAGAAGAAGAGAGGCTTTAGGCAGTTTTACCTGAGTATTGATACAGATTGCTATCCTCTTAACTACCAGAATAAAGACACTTTCCTTTCATTTAACTAAGTTGATTTGCACTAACAGAAAGAATCATTTTGATGAGTTTTGGGGAGTACTTTTGGAGAAAGATAAATGTGAGAAAAGTTATGCAGAAATAGGCTGCAGGGGGCTGCTTTGGAGAAATGGAATTGAGCCCGAGTCTCTGAACTGCTGTAGGTGAGAAGAGACAAGAAATATAACACGGGGGAACAGAGAGGGCAAGGGGAAGGGCTTCAGAAAAGAACCCTCCCGCTTTTTACAGTTTTGCCCAAGGCTGGACCTGTTTCATTCATTCTTGGTGTGGCATCAATTTGTTAAAAACAAACCAACAAAAAACTTCCAAGAAGGCAGGAAGGCAGGAAGGCAGGAAGGCAGGAAGGCAGGAAGGCAGGAAGGAAGGGAGGAAGGGGGGGAAGGGAGGGAAGGAGGATAACAACTGAAAAACAGGGAAAAGAGATTAATAATTTATTAGGTAAATAAAAGATCAAAGCTGGGAATCTGTCTGGGGTAGGAATGCAGGTATAGCTTTCTGCTGAGTAAATTCAGTTCTCTCACAGACTCGGCCAGACACTGTCTATACTGTCCCATTCCCAGAAAACACTGACTTTGGCCACAGTTTAGCTCCCCTTACAGCAAAGCAGCAAAGTCTATATTCAAGCCCCACCTTGCCCTTCCTTCCAGGGGACGTGCATTATTCCTATCAAACCCAAACCATTCTCTCTGTCACTGTGGCTGGGGATAGACTTCACTGGGTAGCACAGTTTTTAACATGAATCCAACCTTCTCACTTCTCACTTCTCTTTTGAGCTGTCTTGTGTCTCAGCTCCAGCATAGGGAGCACTTACAGAATATCCCCCTAAATGGGAACATCTGGTTTGCCAAACAGGTGACCTCATACATGGGCCTCTTGAAAGCCCATGAGCCTGAGTCTTGTAATGGGGAATGCTTATCTGCCAGGTAAGAAAGATGAAATGAGGGCTCCAGGAATTTCGTCTTAACTTGCAAGGAAGGAGGATCTATTGTTCAGGTGCTGATCAGTGCAGATTTTCAGGTTTTCTTAGGAACACAAAAATGTTTGCTCTCAGGAGAACTATGCTGTTTTCCTTGAGGGCTTGTCTGTACACAATGGAAGCAGAGAAACCAAATGAATCCTGGTCCCTCCTGTTGGCTTCTTTCAAAATTTGGAGTGGTTTCCAGTCCAAACCAGATTGGCCCAGGCTTCCATTTAAAAATAATCCACTTACCACAGCATTCAAAGCAATTTGGCAAGCCTAGGAAGAAGTGTGACAGGAGGACGGGTGGGTTGGTTGGGGGAGGCAAGGCAAGGAATTCATTTTTGTGTACCCTCCTCACATGGTGCAGGTGCCGTGCCGGCCACTTAACACACTAAGCCCAGGGCCTATTGAGAATTGTCCAGTGCCGTGAAGGAGCGTCCCTCAAGCCCCCAAGCTGGCTGGTTTGAAATCTGTGTCTCCCTTGACTATCATGAGCAAAAATACCAAGTAAGCGCCATCTCTGACAGGGCAAAACTGAGAAAATATTACAACAAAAACACAATCACTCCTTAAACTTCAAATCAGAAAACAATGAAGAGAAATTCTCATGTTAAGCTATCACTAAAAACACATGTCCTGTAATTATTTCAAGTGGGCTTGATTTTATAGCTGTTGTTTGGGAAGGAGGTGGATGAAGGGGACCAAGGTTAGCCAGTAATAGAACAGGTAGGAAAGTCTCATAATCTTAGGTACCCTTTGACTTAGGGTGCCTACACTAAAAGGAACACAAAGACAGGCCATGTGCCCATCTTTTCCCCATCCTAAACTTTGTGATCTGGTCCATAGCCCTCAGTTCACAACTGAAAAATCAGAGGGCCCTGAGAACTTCTGTGGCTTCCCTGGAGTAGTGCAGTCCATTGGGGAGCTAGAGCCTGGGTCTGGCCTTCTATTGTATTTTTCTTTCTCCTTCCCACTGCTGATTTGGGGGCAAACCATCTGATTGGAGGCATGACAATGATGAGGAGAGTCACAGATGTTTTGAGCTCTCCTCTGTCCTTAAGGCTCGAGGCACAGCTTGTGCTAAAATGGAACAGTGGACCTAATACTACTGCTTGTATAATGGATTTTCGCATGGCATAAATTTTGCGTTCACTTTGTGTGCAGCATTTGTTTTTTCAACCGTCTCTGAATGTTGTTCCATAGTATACTTACATGCTCCCTGAGACTGAAATAATTTCTACTGTCCAAGATTCTAAGATCCTCAAGGCCCAGACCTACCCCCTCTACATTGCTGACTCACCTTCACCCCAAAAATGTAGAGCAATCCACAAATACTTAGTTAATGCTTGAAGAACTGATTGCAGTTGGCATCACGCTGGTGACTTGGGGACACAGAAGGGCCCTGTTATTTAATTTACAGGGTGAAAGATGATATTATTTGTTCACAATTCTCCTTTCTCTCCTACTCCTACTGGTGAAAGGAGTCTATACCACCTCCCAGCTATGCTGACTTTAGGGTTTGCCATGGGACTGCCATTGAACAGTGAAACATGAGCAGAAGTAATGGTGTGCCAGCCATTGGCAGAGCCTTTCTACTGCCCCTCCTGTGGGCCTGCCTCCACCTTGAGAACCTGGTGTCCCTGAACAGCAGTGGGGCTGCCACTGGAGTCTGGGCACCGAGACAAGAAGATCAGAGGAGCAGACCCCAGACCATCCTGAAGCCTGGAATCAAGCCCAGCCACACACAGCAGGGACCCAGGGGAGCCACAGCTGACACACAGGACCATGAATGGCGAATAAATGTGGAATACTGTAAGCCACTTAATTTTTTCCTGGGTTGTTACCACAGTAAAAGCTAATATATGGAATCTCTCTTAAAAGCACATTTGCCATAGAGCTGAAGTGCTGTGAATCAATTTGGTCACACAAAATATTTAGATGCTATTTGGCAGATACTGAAGCAGCTTGACCTTGCTACTGAGTTATCATGAAAGCAAACCTCAGACCAGATTTCCCTACACATATGCAAACATTTATTAAATCAATGTGTATTAGCACAGGCGTAAAAATGGACCTTACTACCTGCTGCCCCAGCTCAGGAAAGTCCCAGCTCTCTGTCCCTGTAGTGTCTCACCCACCATCTTTACTGAAAGGTTTGCTAGAAGCAGACGCTAAACATCTCAGAGGCAGGATTCTACCGTTTTTGTAGGCATTGGGCAATTAAAACTCTTTGCAGCGGCTGGGCGCAGTGGCTCACGCCTGTAATCCCAGCACTTTGGGAGGCCGAGACGGGTGGATCGAGACCATCCTGGCTAACATGGCGAAACCCCGTCTCTACTAAAAATAATAAAAAAAATTAGCTGGGCATGGTGGCGGGTGCCTGTAGTCCCAGCTACTTGGGAGGCTGAGGCAGGAGAATGGCGTGAACCCAGGAGGCAGAGCTTGCAGTGAGCCGAGATCGCGCCACTGCACTCCAGCCTGGGTGACTGAGCAAGATTCCGTCTCAGAAAAAAAAAAAATAAATAAAATAAACTCTTTGTAGCAATGCCTTTACAACAGACTTATGGGAATCAAGATTCAGGTGACTTCCCTAGAGGAGCAAGTCATGGGTTTTGCTGGATTTTTAAGCCCTGTTCGTGCCACAGTGGTGAATCTCTCTAACATGTAGACAGCAGAGATATGAGTTCAGACCAGGTACAGATCTTGTCATGGAGAAGTTTACAGAGTTGAGCAGGGGCTTTGGAGCCCAAGGCTAGGGTTCATGATGGGCTTTAGTTGTCTGAGAACACCCTAAAGATCAAGGGGTGTGTGTGTATGTGTATGCAATGTTGTAGGAAAAGGTCTAGGTTGTTCAGATTTCTAAAGGAGCCCATGACTTAAAAAGGGCAAATAAATGCTTTCCCATGGGATCTGTAAGAGATGACTCTATAACAAATGTATTTACTCAGACTTTGCTATGGAAGATCAAACTATAGACTATATAAGAATAAACTTCTAGTCAAATGACCAAAAAAAGTTCTTACACATAACTATGGTAGTTAAGAGGTTACTTTTAAAATGTCCTCTTAACAGAACTAATGACTAATAAAAATGGCACTAGACATGTTCTAATGAAGGAAACTCCACACCACACCTTTATAAAAGTCAATCATAGACTCAGCAAAGCAAAGGCTCAAGGTTGCTTTGATACGCGACAATGCCCACAGGGTAATAGTAGCAACTCCCAAGTCTCATTTTAATCACCATTTGCCTCTTCATGCCAAGTATGAAGTAGAATGGGAAGAATTTACAGCCATGATTTAACCATCTACTGCTCATTGCTGGCTCCGTTACTTAGAATAGACATCACATGTAAGATAATAAACATACGGGTAGCAGAGACATTTCCCCCTCAAACTGTCCAAGCCTGTTCAACAAAGAGCATAGCTGATGTCAATGAAATTCATGGCCCCAGAAGTTATGTGTTATTCATCATGTGGTTTTCATAACCCCCTGCTACATCCCCACATATCCCAGTTTGAGAAGCACAGGCTTCGCTTCTCTGAGGTTTAGTTTCCTCTATATACTAAATAGCAATAATCACACTTACATCAAAAGGTTCTCGGGAAAATTAATTGTCATGTATTGGTTCAATTCTATAACATAACCATGCTGCCTGGTACCTAATAGGTACTCAACAAATATTAAAATCTACTTCCATTCCTCCATTCCCACTTGCCATCCAGCTCTGTGCTTCTCAGAGTGGTCCCCAGAGCTGCAGCATCATAGGGAGCTTCTTAGAAATGCAAATTCTCAGGCCCACCCTAGACTTACAAATTCAGAAATTCAGGGGGTGAAGTCCAATGAAGTATGTTTGAATAAGTCTTCTGCATGATTCTGATACATCCTAAATTTAAAACCACTGATGTACATAAATCATTCTTAACCATGGCTATACATTAAAATCATGTTAGATGCTTTTAAAAACTACTGATACCTAAACTCTCTACCCACCCCAAGACTACATGAGAATCTCTATGGGGTGAGGGGCTGGGAGCACTGGTAGTTATCCACAGGTCCCCAGGGATTTAAATAATTGAATTTAAAGGGGAAGTCCACTTCTCTCCCCTTGGCAGTCTGCACTGGATGCTTGAAATCCAATCAACATTGAGTCTCTTCTGAATTCAGACCTGCCACACCACTAACCAGCTGTGGGGCCTTGGAAAAGTTTCCTATAATTCTGTCAGCCTTGTTTGTTCATTTATAAAATGAGGATCATAATGATCCATCTTGCATCTTCTTATTTTCCCATGGGAACACTGAATTCCAAAGCCTTTGTCCCTTGCCCATGTCACATATAGCAGTAGTAGCAGACCAGGACCCAGCCTCTGCCATGTCCTCTTCTGCAGAGAGTCCTGTGTGTGGGTGTGGGGCAGAGAACCATCTGGAGCCCTGGAGTGGGCGTTGGCAAACTTTATAATATTTTTGGCATACGTATTGGACGGGAGGGCTTCCAGCTAATGACTGGGGAATGTGCCACTAAGAAAGGTGAGGGCAGGACTTGCAGGACTCAGTCAGAGCTGTGTGGGGTGAAGAGAAGGATCTGCAGCAGGATGAGGAATCACTGATGAGTGTACACAAGGATAAATACACCATTCGTATTCCACCGGGGCTGGTGGAGGGGCAGGCAGCTTTAGTTAGGACACTTGGAGACTCTGAGATTTCAGAGTAAAATTGGGAACAGGGCTTGGAAAAGCTAGGAGCAGCACAGAACAACGGGGGGCGGGGAGGGGGCGGATACCTTTGTGCGCTCTGCTCTGATTGGGAGGAAAAAAGGGGAGACCCAGGGATGATTTAGCTGTTTATCTTGCTTAGTAAGGGTGGCATAAGCTCAACAATCCACAAGCTCAATAGTGTGGAAGTGCAGAAAGGAAGTATTTAGCTCTAGCAAAACTCGACTTTGGGTTTATTAAATCTATTATCTTTATTTTTCTTCTCCTTCCCATGATCCCTCCCCATGATGTACACACACTTGAGAATCACCACGTCTGCTCGGTGAGAATGATTACTCTCATCTGAGAAGAGGCTTCAAACTAAGCTTCACTGTTCCTGCCTCCAACTTCTGTTCATCCACATATCAGAGAGAAAATGAAGGGGAGGAGGCAGCCGGCTCTGCCCTGCGGCCCACTGATGGTCACAGCAGTCACTGTTGTGGACTGAATGTCTATGTACTCCGCAGATTTATATATTGAAATTCTAGCCCCCATGGTGATGTTATTGGGAGGTGGGGCCTTTGGGAGGTGATTAGCTCATGAGGATAGAGCCCTCATGAATGGGTTTAGTGTCCTTATAGAAAGGGACCACAGAGAGCCCTCTCTTTTTCTGCCATGTGGGGATAATGAAAGCAGCCATCTGCAACCTGGAAGAGGGTCCTTACCAGAACCTGACCATGCTTGCTCCTGATCTCAGGCTTCCAACCTCCAAAACTGTGAGAAATAAGTTTGCATTTTTATAAGCTACCCAGTCTGTGGTACCTTATTACAGCAGCCCAGACCAAGACAGTCACCATGTGCAGTGTGGGTGCAAGGCTCTGCTCCACATTTTCTTTCCTGATTCCAAATTTCTTATTCTGACCTTGGCCTTCATACTGACAAGACTCAGGTCTCTCATTAATGTGCTGAGATGCCTCTTCCCACCTTCTGTCTTTCACTATCGACCAGCAATGACCTCTACTGTGGTGACTTCAAAGGCAACAAGACAAAAATTAACTGGACAAACATGAAGACCTTAACTTTTTCCTGTAATTATTATAAACCAGAAGGAACTCTAGAAGTATGATTTTTATCCCAAGCTTTCTAAAACTTTATTGGCAACTTTTAAATCAGTATCACAGAGGCTTTAAAGCCATTTACCCTAGAAAACTAGCTTTTATGTCAAATATTTATTTTAAAAACCTCTGTAGTTGTAATCCCCAAACTATGACTCCCTTTATCTAAAGAAACATTTGAGATTTCAAAATTCTGGCACAAACAAATAAATACCTTGGGTACCTACCACCTCGAAGTGTGCTACAGTGGTTTACCTTCTGCAGGGAGGGAGGGAGGAAGGAGAGGGAGCGGGGAAGGAATTTGAAGAAAGCAAATGTGAAAGTCCTGTGAGCCCAGAAGGCATGTCATGGGCCAAAGCCTGCAGGTCTGGCCTGCCTGGAGCAAACATGCAGAGCCCACCAAGTTTGAGTAGAAGCTGAGCTCACCATGTGCGTGTGGATGCACAGTGGGAAGAGATGGTGCAAGTGTCAGAGCACAGGCCCAAGCCAGGCACACAGCTATAGGCACATGGGGACCGGTCTGCAAACTGGAAGACTGGACAAGCATCCAGGAAGGAAGTACTAGGAGAGGTCAATCTTCTAGTAATGTTGCAAATGGCTTCTTTAGCTTCAGCTGTTAGGACACAGAGGCATGGGCTGCTCCCCTAAATCTAGACAGACTGTAATGTACACAGATTGCAAACAGAAGTAGTGAGCTAGACTAAGGCTAGCCCTCAAATGTGTTGTGACTGGCCTGTACAGAGTTTAAAAGGAATGAACTGGTAAGATCGGATCCTAGTGGTGATATACTATAGTTATGTGTGATGTTATCATTAGGGGAAGCAAGGAAGGGTACCTGGCATCTTTCTGTGTTATTTCTCACAACTGCATGCACATCTACAATGATCTCAAAACCAGGTATAAAATGTTTTAATGAGCTAAACTTCATTAATCAGAAGATGTCACACTTTTTTAAAAAGTTCATTTTCCAGCTTCTCTTGAGAGGTTGGAAGATCCGGCAGCAGCAGGCCCACCCTGTGCTCCCACAATAACATGTTCTCCCATAACAATCAGAAGAAGCAGAGAAGCATCTGACGTCTTCAGACAGGCATTACAATCTTCATTTTGTCCCCTTCTCCATCCAGCCTGCTTCACTAGTTATGTTATTTGCCTGGTCCCAATGGACATTAACTTTTTCTGGTTTCTATATAGAGGGACAGAGTTAAAGACTTGGCCATTCGAGAGGTCATCTGAGTTCACACAATTTGTCTGGAGTTGAACACTACATCATGAATAAGAACACAAGGACACCTCACTATCCTGGTGCCCTTGGGGCCTTGCACATAATAGGCATCATTATAGTATTCTCCTACAGTAGAAGAACCACTTAGGATGGGTTCCAAGAAAAATCAATGACATACTAAATGTCACGCCACAGCAATTTCGGTCATAACTCAGGAGCCACATAAAATACAGTGAGTTCTTAAAGTCATAAATACTCTGAAATTATTTATGAAACAGGTATTAGGGTAAGGTCTAATATACCAAAATTGGAAATACCTAGACACAAGGTTTAATTGGAACTCTCCATATATGTGCAGTCTATGATTCCAAGACAAGGTGCCATTCCAAATGGAGTCTGTCTTTTCGTTTTCTGAGGTTAAAACATTTTCCACATTAGAAACCTGTCCCCTTTGGTTTCCACATGGTAAATTACTCTAGTGGAATCATTTACCCCAAAGGCAATGCAGTGTTCCCATTATCACTAAGCAGCAAAGGGCAAAATAGCCAATGGGGCAGAGACAGGGAGGATAAATTCAGGTCATTCTTGTTGCACCAAAAAAAGCACTACTGACTCACAGATTTAGATACATATCTGTAGTTATTGAATGATACTTTGTACAACCTTTAGTCTGCTCAATATATGGTCCCACCTCCCTACACCACCTCTCACTATGCACATTCTTACACATCATACTCAGGAGCTGGCATTTTTCCTGGTTAGGCCATTCTAATAGTGGTGCTTTCTCTGAATTTTACTATGAAAATTAGATTTTCCTCCCAAGGAGTCTATTAAGGGTGGGATATTATAGCACACAAACTAATAATAAGGAGAAAGCATGATATTTTTACATATTCCTTAACACATGAGTTAACTTATCAGGAGAGTTAAATTACATTTAAAATTCAGGGGCAGATGTAGGTCCTGGCTAATGGTCCTTCCAGCGGCCTGAATCAAGAATTCACTGATAGGGCTCTCTCAGTCCCGCCCTAGTGTTGAACTTTGACCTGCAATATGCTCACTCTATGCTTAGTTGTTTTACAAATTGGTAAATACACAGGCCAAGCTGCTGCTGTCCATTATGTCCCAGATTGATTCAGTTTGATTACTCAGGTTAGTTCAACCCCATCGCCCCCGCTGATGCTGCCTCAGTTCACACTGGCAGAAATGGGGTTATTCATGTTGCCATTTGTACCATGTCATGGCCAAAGAAATTATATCCTGGAAATTCCTTGCAAAATGCCTGTAGTCTGAGATTTGGCTGTTGCCAGTGGCCACTAATCTGACTGCAGCTCATGCACTTGGAAAATTAAATTATTAATGTGAGATACTCACTGTACTGTATTGAAAGTAATGGCTATGACATCCAAGCCAAGTTGTTTCATATGAAACACAGAATTGGTTTGCACTGTGTGGGGCATCAGCTGGACTCTGCTATAAGACATCTGGTGACGCCATGAGTCCTCTCCAAGTTTTCTGCTGCAAGCCTGTGACAGCCAGCTGGCAGAGCAGCTGCAGGCCCAGGTCACTTTGGGAGCCAGCTGACCATACTCCCTTAGATAATACATTTATAGGTCAAAGGAGGCTCTGGCTCTCACTTTGAACAAGTGTGTTTGGTCACCAGGGGTTCCATTGACCATTGGGCTGCAGAACGTGCAAATAATTTGCAGCTTCCTTAATTAAGCTAAACCCCAATCCCCAACATAGAGCTTGACCTCTAAGTGCTATTTTTATTTCTTATTCAAATGCACTGTCACAACCACACATCCCCTATCTGTATACAAAGGGCTGTCTTTCTGAGGCTTTTACAAACAACTGTTTTCTCTTCCCATTTTTTGAAATGATGCATTTATTTTGAATAGCTGTAGAGTTACAGATATATAGACAGAGATCAAATACCGTTTTGATTCCCAGAGATGAGTTTATCTGAGCAAAAGTAAAACATATTGTGAGTGGTAGATCATAAACAACTTGTTCGGATTTTGGTGAGGTAAGTGTGTTAGAACAGTAGTCACATGGAATAAAGTATTTCTGATTTTCATTTAGCGATGTTTCTCTTTGCTGCTGAGAGATGTCAAGTTTCTGTTTGGCTCTGATACACATCAGGTCTCTCCTACCTCTTCATAGTTTGGCAGCTTATTATACATTAAACAAATATCTAGAAAACACCTCCTTTATGCCAGGCGCTCTGTGGAGCTCTGGGTGTAATCAGCATTAAGACAGACGAAGACTTTTCCTTCAGAGAATAAAACTAGTGGAAATTCTGCTCTAGTCATCCTTTCCTAGCAAAAACATGTGTCCTGTTTTCCAGATTCCAAGGGATGGGAAATTTCCCACAGGGGCTTAGTAGAGAAACCCTTTGGATTTGTTTTTCAGAAATCATTTTTCAATGTATAGGGATGAAAATGACATTTTTCTGGAACAACTTTTTCACATTCACAAAACTACCTTCATGATTTCTGAGAACTGGGCAGCCGTAAAAGAGAAAAGAAGCTGTTCCTCTGTGCTCTTTGTGAAAAGGATCACAGCAAATGGAAACTTCAGGTTTCTTGAAAAGGCTCTAGTTCTGAAAGATTCGGGTTTACACTCTACTGTTAAACTAGACTTTCAGAGATGAGGGCTAATGCTCAACTTGGCATTGGAAATAATCTGCTTTGGCATTATGTTAAAAAAAAAAAAAAAAAAAAAGGTAGGTTCACATTGTACTGAAATAGCCCCAACCTGTGGAATTTTTAGAGGCTGTTTTTGTTTTTATCACGTCAAAGCATTTCTACTCGGCTCAGACTCACCATTCTGAGTGTAGGGTGAGAGGCGGCTCACGCCCCGGACCAAATGAGTTTATCCTGGAGAAAACTCTAGTTCCAAAGCAGCAAGCAACTTCCCCGAAGTTTGGAAAAAGAGGCTTCCAAGTGTAGCATCTTTTTATTTTATGAAACTCCTTTCCCTGCCAAACATTTGGTTTTGCACGCATCTGAGGGTGGGGCAATGCTTAGAATGAGAGTGAGAAACACAAGACTTAGTAAAAGCGTTGCCAGATACTCTGCTTTTGAAATGTTGCTTAAAATAAAAAACACTTTTCTCCTTACTCTTTGATATGAATAATGAAAATATCGTTCTTTTTTGCCCTGGAAGAAATGTTTAAAAAAAAAAAGGGGGGGGGGGGCAGGGATTTGTTTGTTTCCTTCTTTTAAGGACCACAGGCAACTCTTCCATTTGACTCATTTGGCTATTTTTGATTATTGGCCCCGACACGTGGAATATTGCTCAGATCAGTCCTAGAGGGCCCAGAACGACCAGCTCTCTCAGTATCTCATTTCTGGCAATTCAAAGGGCAGGTTCCCATTAACCCCGATTACCTCCTTCACACCCCTGGAAGACATGCACTTCTCTCCCACTAGGTGAGCCCACAGCACTCCTAAAGACGGCGCAGCCTGGAATCAACCCCAGGCCCTCTTTCCCAGGTTGATTTTGCGAGCACAGTGGGTCAGTCTGGCAAGTGACCGTGAACTGCCAGAGCAGTGGCAGGTGTCCTTCCCAGCAGAGAGCTGTCGAGGTGCACAATGTGGGAAATATGCTAATCCGAGGCGTTGGGATGGGAGCCCTAGGCTTTGTTACCTCTCATTTGAGAGGCCTCAGTGCGCTTTTGACAAGATGGAGCTATTGTCCTCCTGGGCCTCCAACGGGAGGATTCAGAGGAGAACCACAGTGTAGATCAAAGGATGGAACCACAGGACCTGGGAGCAAAGGCTAAATAGTCCTGGTATTATTTTGCCTGGAGAAGAGAAGGCTGGAGGTGGGGTGGGTCAAGTAGGCCATAATGGTGAAAAAGCTATTATGTTGTGAATGTGACCAGCTGTTCGACATTTTGAGTGAGAAGAAAAGGCGTAGGAGAAAATGAATGTAAACTGCAATGTGAGAAATTTGGTTGACATAAGGAAAACATTTCAAACAGGGAGCGCTGTTAGATGCTAAAATTAGTGACAGAGGGAATACATTTCTTAGATGAACTTTAAAGCTGTGATTTTTCAGTCAAGAGGTTTGAAGGCAAACTCGCCCGGATGTAGGGAGTCAATAGGAAAAAATGTTGAGACCCACTTCACTTAAATATGTGCAACATATGATTTAAGCCTTCACAAACTGCTCTTTACAACAGATATTTTCTCAGAGGCTAGCATTAGAAGCTGCTACACAGGACTTCTTTGACCTTGCTTTAACGATTTACTTAACTGAGATGGGAATTGTCTTTGTGGCTGAGTGATTGACAAGTACCTTGGATGATGGGCATTCTGATTCCAGTTCTGCAGCTAATCAACTCTGAGACTTGCAACAAGTGCAGAACCTCAATTTCCTTAACTGTCAAACAGCGACAATAGCTCTGTTCTACCTCATAGGATGGCTTGGAGGAACAAATTATAAAAGGAATGAAAAGCACACTGAACCCAAGTATGTAGTAATTAGACTGTTCAGACCTCGGGGCTACTCCCAAATACAAAAGTGCTTGGCTCCTTGTATTGTTTTAATAAGTAACTCCCCAACCAGACTAGCAGTGAGAAAAGAGAAGGATCAGGGGACAAATGGAGGATTCAAGAACATAGTTCAAGATGGTATGGGGGCTGTTATTTTATTCTTGCCCCTCCCAGGTCTATAGCCCAACATCAAGCAAAACTGGGTAGTATATACCAGTGCAAGGCAAACACCCAGTTCTTTGATTAAACTGTGACCCCTGCAGTTTGGGACATTTCAATTGGAAACATTTCTCCATGAAATCTTCAAATAACAGAACTAGAAAACTCCATTGCCCTCAGTGTTTCTAATAGGTCAGTCTCAAATAAATTTTGAAGTAATAGACAAATAAACAAACCTCAGTGTTTCAACACAGTGATAAAGTGGTGGAATTTTTTACCCTTAGTGTGGGTTCAGACCGAGGGCATATTGAGTCACAATGAAAGAAAAAAAGCCTTCTACAGAGAAAATTTCTTTTAAAAATGAAGGCAAACTTAAAAGACCTTTTCAGATAAAGGCTGAGAGGTTTTGTCCCAAGCAGATTTGCACTACAACACATGTGAAGGAGGCTGTTTAGAGCACGCCTGCCTCTTAAGGTTGTAGTCAGTTGGAACTCTTTTCTTCTGTCCCTAGCGCTTCTGTGCTGCTATCAGAGATAGAACCCTGAATCATGGCAGTCATGCCACTCTAGAATGTTCAAGGTAAAAAGAACCATGTGAGCACATTTTACCAAATTCCTTTATTTTCCAAACAAGAAATAGAGGGTCCAAGAAATAGCAACAAAGAGTAATGGAATTAGTAGGGGGACAACATTGGAATTTGTCCCCAAATCTTGTGGTTTCCCAGTAATAAGATTTATCCCACTGGAAAGGCCACAGACTGATCTCTAATGGAGTAAATATAGTTCACAGATATATTTCATTTGGCCCATAAAGTGGATTTTTAAAAATAATTTTAAATTGTTATCTTGAAAAACGAGAAGATATGGTTAGGTGAGCCATGTACCTACATGGAACATAATTATAGGAACATGAGCCTACAGCTGGAGTTCCAATATTTCCTTCCCTTTTTAGATGAAACATGTACTCTTTTGTTTGCCACATTCATTACCATTCCCTAAGGTCTCCCTGATGATGAAGCCATAGGTGATTCAGAATGTATCTCCACACTCACACAGATGCTCATCTTAACCATCCATTTCACTCATTTGTATGATTTTCCTATTTACACATTTAATTTTGCAAACCCTTCCCTATCACATGCTGCTTCTATTTTCCTACTCAGCAAAATCATTCATAATTATTCCTGCAAAGGACAAAGAAACAAAAAAACATAGTATGACATACCGCCAATCCTGTAGTGGTAATGTGTATAGCCCTGGAGACATACGCACATTCACAAGGCAGTTCACGAGACTGGTTTTACTCACTTTTGCATAAGACTCAACATTGCTGAAGACCCACTTTTGTATTCCAATATTCTGAAGGAAAGTGATGACCATGTTGACATTTCTGCCCATTTCTGCTGAGTAAAAGGGGGCCTGCCCTCATATTCTCTAGTGTGTTTTCTAATATCTTTTGGGGAAGATGGGGTAAGAGAATCTATTAGTTTTAAGACACTATTAAAAAGATAGACACATTTGTCCACCCAGAGATGTGTACATGAATTTTATAGTACCATTATTTATAATAGCCAAAATGTAGAAACCTAGATTTCCATCAAATGATAAATTAATAAATGATGTATTTTATACCTGTACAATGGGGTATTATTTTGCAATTAAAAAATGAAGCACTGATGTATACTACGGCATGGAGAAACCCTGAAAATATTATGGTAAGTGAAAGAAACGAGTTGCAAGCCAACATATATTGTACAATCCATTTATACGAAATGTCCAGAATAGGCAAATTCCAAAGAGCCAGATTATTGCCAGCCAGGCTAGGGCTGGGACATTGGGAGAACATGAGAAACAACTGATACTGGTTATGAGGTTTCTTTTGCAGTGATGAAAGCATCCTAAACTGGATTGTGGTGATGGGGGCACAACTCTGAGAATAGTACACTTTAATGGGTGCAAAGTATGTATGTATGTATGTAAATTAGATCTCAATAACAATGTTACTTCAAAAAGATAAAATAGGATAAGCCTTTTGAAATCGGGAAAGGGGAACTCATATTTTTGGGGTGAGCTGCTACAGGCCAGGCAGAGTCCGATGTGTTTTTATACATTTTATTCAAGCCTCACAGCGACCTGCCAGGAGGTTTTATTCTGTCCATTTCACAGATGAAGAAATAAAGGCTCACAGAGATTAAGCGGCTCTACCTCGTCACTTGCTAAGCTGAGATCTGAACCAGATTTGATGCCCAAACAGCCTGCTTCACCCCACTGCTGCTCAGCAGTCACCCAGCGTTTTCTCCTTCTCTAAAGACAAGGAACTAATAGAGACTTGCCTCTGCTGGTTCTTATTACTGTATGTGACTATTTAATGATGAGCAGGATACCAACTCTTCTTTCCCGAAGAGCTACCCTGAGCCATGCCAGCAGCTTAAACAGTCTTTCTAAAGTCAAATGGGACCTTTTTTTCCCAAGGTGACATGCATGCTTTTCTAAATGCAGAGTTAGACTCGCCTAAAACAATTCTCTGTCTGCTGTCTGTTGGCATTTTCTCACTTACCCAATATCCTCCTTGAACTCACCTCTGCTTGCCCCCTCATTCCACATTGGAGCTAAAAACATTGCCTTACGCAGTTTTCCCTCCCTACCCCACTCCTGCCTATATAAAGCAGCATCCAGGTAGCGTTGAACATGTTTATGCCTCCTAATTCTATTGTTACACATGTCTCTAATCATTAACATCACAGAGTGCTTACAAATTAATTCATATGTACAAATTCCTCACCTGAGCATTCGAAATGCATGAATCAGCATCCAGCCCCAATCACTTTAAGAGGTTACATAAAAGCACAGATCATTAAGGAGCATGGATAAGGTGAGGAGAGGGGAAAAAGATTCAACTAGAATTCATGTTTCTTGCCTTAAATGAGGATCAGTCTGAGCTATATACGGGTGGGCAGCCAGCAGAGAGTGTCTGGGATGCAAGCCATCTCCAAGCCACAGGCACAGCCTGCGTTTACTCACATCACAATCCATTATCTTCCCAGCCAGGATCCAAACCTTACCTCTACTGAAGCAAGAGCCAACCAGTGACCTCAGCTGGGTCATCAGGACCACTGCAGCCACTTCCAGCCTCAGCTCTCTGATCTGACAGCCTCAGTCAGCCCTTACTTTCCTCTTTCTGAACAGGGCCAGTGTGCTTCCTCCTGTCTGTCAATATTTAACTACCCTGTCAAGTCACATTACATCACCTGCACTAAATCCCACCCCAGTGATAGCTAGAGGGTGTGCCTGCTCTATTCAATTCAACTCAGCTAACCTTTATCTAGAGCCTTCCATTCATTCATTTCTTTCCACGTGTACTGAGCACCTACTGCATTTGGCACTGGGGATATAGAAATGAAAGATCCACTCCCCAGATTCTAGTGGAGGAAACAAGCAATATAATGTGGTATGTGTTATTGTGTTGGAGCACAGACTGCAGGGAACACTCCCATTCCAGGCTGCCTGGGGAGGGATGGAGCAAATAAAGCCAGAGAGTTCCCAAAGATGGCAACACTCAGAGTGACATCTCTCGTGGACCAGGCTATATCAGGAAGACAAAAGGACGATGCATACGTGGCCTCTGTCCTCAAGGAGCTTACTCCCAGCACAGGTTGCTGTATGGTCCTACAGATGAACAGGATTGCTTACGTAAATGCCACAGGCAAACTGCAGAATATTAAATCAAAGAGGGCAGCCCTTCCTTGTTGCTACTGGTTTTTTTTTTATTTTTGGTAAGTTGTGTCCTGAACAAAGATGTCTCAACAGTGAGGACTGGCTGTATCCTATAGATCCCTTGGTGTTACAAATCTAGGGGGATTCTTCTGAGAGCCGAAAGAGCAGATAAACCCAGTGAATAAAGGAACTGTCTGGGACCCATTTTCAGGACCAGGAAAAGAAGAATTCAAGTCACAGAGTAACATTTTTCTCTGGTCAAAGGAATTATTCTGGTACAAACAGGCTTGGCCAAACGTAAACAGGGATCTCTCACATGCCCTCCTAATCTCTCTATGACTTTTCTAAGGCAACATTTCCTGACGCTTAATGAAGTGCTGATGACTCTTTTAAATAATAGAGATGGATATGCAGAACCACTTGGCATCACTAAAACTGCAGCCTTTAACTTCATCTATGATCAGAAGCCTCAAAAGCTATTCACTTTGGGATTTTAAGGTTGAATTTACCACCAAAGCATGGCTCTCAAATATATCCATGCAATCCCTTTTCTACCAAAACTTACTTCAGTTTCATGCACCAGAGAACAAAGACCCCCATTTATGTGTGAACATTCAAAGGACCCCACCACTGGGGAGTCTAAGGGGCTGCCACGGAAAGTCCCGGTATATTTGAATTGCAAAACACAGCCTGGGGATCTCAATACATCTAATTTGGGACATGTTCCAAGCTCAGGAGCCTCTCTGCATGGAAGCAGCTTTATTAGTCAGTTTCTCAGACAATTTTCTAGTTCCACACACACACTTCCCCGAGTGTTTCCAAGACGAACATTTACAGTCTGTTGGAATATTTTACTACAAGGTATTTAGGGTTTTGACAAATACTAACTGACATTGCCACCATTCCAGTGAAAACTGATGACCCATAGCTAATGCCTGCTTCTTGGTTGTGGCTCAAGACCTTTTTGAGCCAGTCAGTGATTGTAAGCAGAATGACACTCCAGACCTCTCCTTCATATCCTGGAAGCACGGTTTGATTTCAGCCCATTAATACATTTGCATCGAATGTTGAATCATCATGAAACTGAAGTGAAGTGAAGTCGCACCTCAGTCAAGCCTGTTCTTTTTTTTAAACCAAGACTTACTCAGAACCTTTTTTGCTTAATAACATATTACACACTTGGCATTAGGAATATTATATGTTATTAATTGGAGAATTGTTACTGCTAATTGCCAAATGCCTAGGGACTTCTGGATCCAATTAGAATGGATTTTTGACATTTATCTTGTAATCCCACTAGAAGGACAAGGTGCTATGTGACCTTTAGTTGGTTTTTAAAGGCAGTTTTAGTAAATTTTAGCCCACATGAAGTAAATTTTTCAAATAATATTATGAATGTCATCACTGGTGAGATAACTATCAGCTCGTGGAAAATAACTAGCAAATACAGCTAACATTTCCAGAATTAATTCATAAGAAACTTCAACTTTCAAAACAGAATATTTACAATGTATTCCATTTATCTCTTGTGTACTCAGCTTTACAAAATAGAAGAAAAGGAAGGTTTTTGTTTGCTTCCATTTTGTTTTTAATAAGTCTTAAAGAGAAGTTCTAAAGCAAGACTAATTTCTCCAAATCCAATTGAATAATATTCATCTCAGTTAGAAAGCCACTGTATTGTGCGTTCATCATGGCAGAAAAGTATAGATAGAGAACTTGAAGCCACAATTAATTTAATGTGACCCTGGGCAAGTCAATCCTGTAATTAGGGTCTAAACCTGCTCTACTGAAACTAAAAGTGATGGATTGTTTAAGGTACACACGAAAACTCATAGGTGTCAGGGAGTACTGTGCCTTTTAAACCCATAGTTACAGGATTAAGACCCTATAACTTGTCCAGGGTCACAAAAGAGTCCTTCTCAGGCTGCTGTTAATGCTCTCAATTTTCTCAGGCCTCAGAGGTTTCCCAATCAGTGTGACTGTCATTGCTAACACCAGACAAGTCCCTGGCCGACCAAGATGGCCACCCAACTTCCTACTACTCAGATAACACCAGAACACCATCTTGGAAGTGATTTCATATTATATGATAAATAATTATGCATCTTGTCTGAGCCAGCAAGTTCTGATTCTTTAAAATTCAGTTGACTTTTTGAAATATCTATCATTTGTAGCCAGGCTTCCTAGATGAGTTTTCAAGGTGGGTGAAAATTGTAATGTGAAAAATAAAATGTTTTCATAAAGTATAGAGATTTGACTTTTTGTGTGGGGTTCAGAAACTAAATCCAAAACAAAAATGTAAAAGCCTAGAAGGATTTTATTTGCTACTTTGCCTTGCTAGTCATGTTGTGGTCTGCAGGGCTAGCAATGTAGCCTTATCAGGAACGTGTTACAAGTAGATGCACCTGGCTGCCCCAAACCTCCTGAATCTGAATCTGCATTTCTATAAAATCCCGGTGGTTCTGGGGCACGTGACAGTTTGAGAAGTCCTGTTTTAGAATTTGTTTAAGCCTAGGGGAAGGGGGAACCAGCCTCCATAAAAACACTTGATACAGTCATAAAAATAAAAAAACATTCTTGCAATTCAAAGCATTTTGACAAAGAAAATGAAAGGCATTATTGTAATTTATATTTTCTGGGCCTTGTGAATTTTAACTTCATAGCTGAGAAGGCCATAAAATATAGTTAAACTCTAAATGAGGCCAATGATTAAATGGTTTTCCTAGGAGGGAGCCTTGTTGGATGCCAGGGCCCACTTCAAAGAGTAGAGCAGTCAGTCTGCAGGAATTCCCCTCTAAGCACAGTTAGTCACCATCCTCTGTTCCAAACATCTCCCTGGTTAGCGGATCAAACCCACGGTATTGCCTAGGTTTTAATGGTTTACATCGGAAACATTTCACACAGGTGAAGAACGGGGAAAGAGTAAGTTTCTGACATACAGATTGAGAGGCCTATTTTGGCTGTGAGATTTGAGGAGTCTAATAAACACCTATGTGGAGAAGAAACTGGTATTTGGACATACAAGTCTGAGGCAGAGCCAGTCAGAAAACAGTATGTATGTGAACCATCTTTGGAAAGTAATTAGGGGGGCAGTCAGCTTATGGATTATATCAGAAAATAGGGAATAAAGGATTACAATTACAGGGAGAAAACATTTCAGGCCTAGATAACACTGGCAACGGATGTCCTGTGGCAAAAGGGAAAAAGAGGGCAGAGCAAAAGAAACAAAAAAAGAAGAAGTAACAAGCAAAAATTACTAGATGATAAAGTGAAATCAAAATGAATGACAATAACATATAAAGAAGTGCAATAATATGAAGGTTAAAAAGTTTTTGGTCTTAAAACAGAAGATGCATATAATTGTGAAACATACAAAAAGAGGCTGAAACCAAAATTCTAAATATTTCAAATGGGGAGTCAGAAGAGGATTGCGCCCAGAGTTTGTCTTTGCATGTAAGTGCATATTTGGTATGCTAAACAGAAAATGCACAGTCTTCTTTTATGCTCATGGGATAAAAAATCACAGAAAATGATTATGCATGTGGCCACAAAGAAAACACTGAAAATTCCCTAAAGTGAGTGAGGAAAAGGCAAACAACACAAAAACTCTCAAGTGCCTTTACATTAAAAAAGAGTCTTCTAACCAAACCAAGGACAGAAACTGCAATAAAAATACAAAGTACAGCCGGGCATGGTGGCTCACACCTGTAAACCCGGAATTTTGGGAGGCTGAGGAGAGTGGATCACCTGAGGTCGGGAGTAGAGACCAGCCTGACCAACACGGAGAAACCCCGTCTCCACTAAAAATACAAAATTAGCTGGGCGTGGTGGCAGGCACCTGTAATCCCAGCTATTCCAGAGGCTGAAGCTGGAGAATAGCTTGAATCCAGGAGGCGGAGGTTGCGGCGAGCCGAGATCGCGCCATTGCACTCCAGCCTGGACAACAGAGAGAAACTCAATCTCAAAAAAAAAAAAAAAAAGTACAAGTTATTTAGACACAAATACCACAATGGAGAACACCCCATATCAAAACTGTGATGCAGTAAAATCCAGAGGAAAATATATAGCCTTAAATGCTTTTATTTTAAAAAGAAAGATAGAAAATAAATGTGTTACACATTCAGCCTTCTTGAAGTCTTCCAAAAACAAAAAAACAAAAAAATATAGATGTAGAGGGACTACTTCCAAATTTATTTTAAGAAGCCAGCATCATCTAATACCAAAATCAGATAGAGACGCTATAAGAAAACTGCAGGCTAATATCTCTGATGAACATAGATGTAATAATCCTCAACAAAATATTAACCAACTGAATTCAACAACACATCAAAAAGATATACATTGTGACCAAGGAGGATTTATCCCCGAGATGCAAAAATGGTTCTAAAGATCATACCTTATTCAAGTATGGAAACTCAAATAAAGTATGATCTTTAGTTAATAACAGTGTATCATTAATTGTGACCAATGTACCATACTAATGTAAGATGTTAATAATAGGAGAAACTAGATGAGAGGTATATGGGAACTCTGTACTACCTTTCCATTTTTTTCCGTAAATCTCAAGCTGTTCTAAAACCACACACAAAAAAGTCTATTTTAAGTTTTTAAAATAAGTAGATTATTTCTGACGGTGATATACAAAACATAAAGTAATGTAATACAGTACAATGTTCTGGGATTGGGAGGGTAGCCAGGAAAGGTAGTCAGCAAAATTTTCCCTGCAGCGTTTCAGCTGAGAGTTTTTCATAATGCAGTAGGGAGAGCCATGCAAAAATCTCAGAGAAGATATTCTAGCACAGGGACAACATCAAAACACAAAAGCAAACAAAGAATGAATTAAACTGAAAGCCGGTTATTTGAAAAGACCTGTTTTCTCTTTTCAAATAACCAGCTTCTGATTAAGGAAGCCGGTTCTGATTAAGGAAGCTGGTTCTCTGGCATTCTGATTAAGGAACAAACATAACAGTACACAACATAAAGACTAAGAAAAAAAGACATAAATGAGTAGGCAGACAATTTGAAAAATGGTAAGACTATGTGGGTGACACTGCATTTGAAAATGGGTATTTTTTAAGCAAAACATTATGATTGAAATGAATACAAGAAGTATGAGACAGAAGCACACAAAAGAAGGTAAGGTAATAAAACTGTTGCTAAAATGCTATAGTTTTAAAATAGGCAAATACAGCATACAAGTCTGATTTTATTTAAATTTTAAGAAATAGATAATTCCCATGTAATTTAATTTGTCCCAGAAAAGAGAAAAATATAAACATTTTCATGATTAACTTTACTGAGCCAGCAGATCCTTAGCACAGATAAAGAAACTCTCATAAAACTAGCACAGAAAAAGAAACTCTAATTTCAGTTATAAAATTAAATGGAAATATTTTAAACAGAATGTTTGCAAATTGTATTCAGCCTTGTAAGAAAATCACAATGTAATGTGAGAAAATCACATATGACATGATCAAGCACAGCTTATTTTAGTTATATAAAAATATGTCAGCATTAAAAAATCTATCAATTGAATTTATTAACAATACCTTGAGATAACTGTAAATAGGATACATATAAAAAGTTATCATGCTTATTTATACTGCATAGTAACAGAAAAGGAAATTAAAAGGAAAATCCTGAAATTCTGATACATCTAGGAATAAATTTTACCCAAATAGTTCGAAGAAGACCTATACAAGGAAAATGTTTAAAACTTTCATATGAATTAACAGTACAAATAAATGTATATTTGGATACAGGTATTATCATAAAAGTGATGATTATTCTCAAAGTAATACATAAGTGATATAGTTCTAATAAGAATTACTACAGGATTATTTTGGGAAGTAGGGGCACTAGGCGAAAGTCACTCTACAGTTCATGTGGAAGAATAACTATTCAAGCATATTCACAAACCTTTAAGGAAGTTTTGTCCTACAGATATTAAAACACACTTTGAAATACTATCACCAACACAGTAAGCTAATTGCTACTAGTGCAGGGACAATCAATCACTGGCACAGAATAGGAAGTCTAGAACCAGGTCCAGAAACAGTGCCAGAAACTTAATTATGATAATGTTAATAACGTTTTGATAAAACTAAACTTCAGATGAGTAAGAAAATCATGTTAATGAGTAAGTTACATTATTCTATAAATTACATTAGGGTATCTGCTTTGTGGGTGGAAGCATATTTCATTAGAACCCTATTTTACACAATGTGTAAAAACCCATTCTTAAGGGATTTAACTTAGAAGTGTAAAACAAAACCCTGAAAAGCAAGAGCATTGTGAAACAATACATTAAATTACTTTTATGAACTCAGAGTAAAAGAGATAAGATATTAAACTCAGAAGCCATAGAGGGAAAAACAGACATAATTTACATAACTTATCACATGTTTACAGCAAAGATACTATGAACCAAGCCAAGACACCCCAAATATTTCCAGCTTGCACTAGAAACAGACTCCAGTAGAAAAATGGGCAAAGAATATGAAACATAATTTATAAAAAATTGCAACTGGACAACACGTATTTGAAAATATAGACTACTATAGTCAGTCAAATACAAATGGAACAATATTTTACCTATTAGATTGACTAAAATTATAAATACTAATAGTATCTAAATGTTATCAAAAGTGTTGGGAACTAGGCAGTTGAACACAGTGTTGGAGAAAGAATGAAATTGCAACACTGGAAACATTCTGAATAACCACCAGTGGGTGGACAGTTGCAGAAATTATGCCATGTGGAATATTATACAGAAGTTACACAGGGTAAGGCCGTTCTAAACACAGTGCCGCAGAATAAGGTTCATGATGAGATGCTATGTTAAAAAAGCAAGTAAAAACAGCAGTAATAGATGATTTTGCTTTGTTTTGTTTTAATTCAGAGCTACTTTTTTTAAATTTCCATTTTTATTTTGGATTCATGCAGTACATGTGCAGGTTTGTCACATGGGTATATTGTGTGGTGCTGAGGTTTGAGATTCTAATGATCCTGTCACCCTAATAGTGAATGTAGTAACCAATAAAAAGTTTTTCAGTCCTTCCCCCTCTTCCTCCCTCCATTTTTAGTTCTTGCTTCCCTCCCTCCTTCAGTGTCTACTGTTCCCAGCTGTATGTCTGTGTGTCCCCCAGATTTAGCTTCAACTTATACATGAAAATGTGCAATATTTGGTTTTCTTTTTCTGTGTTAGTTCACTTAGGATAATGGACTCCAGTTGCATCCATGTTGCTACAAGGGACATAGTTTCATTTTTTATGGCTACATAATATTCCATGGTGTATATGTACCACATTTTCTTTACCCAATCCACCACTGATGGGCACCTAGGTTGATTCCATGTCTTAGCTACTGTGAATAGTGCTAATGGCAATACAGTGCACGTATGTTTTTGGTAGAACGATTTCTTTTCCTTTGGGTATATACTCAATAATGGGATTTCTGGGTCAAATGGCAATTGTATTTTTTGTTCTTTGAGAGCTCTCCAAACTGCTTTCCCCAGGGGCTGAACTAATATGCATTCCCACTAACAGTGTATAAGTGTTTCCTTTTTCTCCACAACCTCACCAATATGTTATTTTTTGACTTTTTAATAATATCTATTTGACTGATGTGAGATGGTATCTCACTGTGATTTTGATTTCCATTTCTCTGACTAGTGATGTTGAGTATTTTTTCATATTTTTGTTGGCTGCTTCTATGTCTTGTTTTCTGAAATGCCTGTTCGTGTCCTTTGCTTTTAAATTTTTAATTTTTGTGGGTACATAGTAGGTATATACAATTACCTTTGCCCACTTTTTAATAGTTGTTTGTTTTTTCTTGTTGATTCATTTAAGTTTCTTACAGATTCTGAATATTAGTCCTTTGTTGGATACATAGTTTGCAAATATTTTCTCCCAATGTGTAGGTTGTCTGTTTACGCTGTTGAGAGTTTCTTTTGCTGTACAGAAGCTCTTTAGTTTAATTAAGTCTCATCTGTCTCCTTTTGATTTTGTTGTTTTTGTTTTTGGAGTCTTCATCATAAATTCTTTGCCTAAGCCAATGACTTGAAGAGTATTTCCTAGGTTTTCTTCTGGCATTTTTATAATTTGTGGTCATACATTTAAGTCTTTAATCCATCTTAATTTTTATATATGATGAGAGGTAGGGGTCCAGTTTCATTCTTCTGCATATACTGAGCCAGTTTTCCCAGCACTATTTATTGAATACAGAGTCCTTTCCCCATTGCTTATTATTGTTGACTATTGAAAATGAGTTGGTCATCAGTGTGCGCTTTATTACAGTGTTCTCTATTCTGTTCCATTGGTCTATATGACTATTTTTGTACCAGCACCAACTGTGTGTGTGCATGTTTGTTGATACATGAATAAAAAATCTCCCAAATGGGTACAATCTGACAGTTATCACCGGGTCCTTAAGGTGGATTAAATAATGGGGGTGGGGGTGGAGAGGGGGAATAGGAAGGAGGAATGAGGGAAGCCTATACTTCCTTTCCACAGGTCTGAAATTATTAAACTGATGTCATTAGAGAGCCAAAATTTTGACCTTATAACTCATGTACTAGGATAAAGGGGGAAAAAGAAAGAGAAAGAAAAAGAAACAGAGACACAGAGAGAGAGAGACAGAGAAAGAGAGTTTTCTAGCTACATAATGTTTTCATTTTTCGTGGAAATAAAGCTTCATTTCATTTCTAGGGTCATCTTTCCAAAGTTCAAGGAAATAGAACATGAATTCAAGTTTCCAGTTCCAGCCCAGGTGCTGATGAGCCAGATACGAAACTAGCATTGCATTTAAAAACAACTTCAGAATATTGAAATAATAATTCCTCCGAAAGCAAATATCCACAGAACCCTGCTTTCCTGTCAGGTTGGTCAGTCATACTCTCCATGTTTTATATATTTAAACTGGCCATTTCAAGTTGTCTTCAGATGTGTAACCTACTTCCTATACAGAATTAATTGCTGTATGTTGATGCAACATTTTAATCACCACCCACTCTGGCCTTTTAGAGGTGGAAGAAGAGAGGTGTAGACAACCGTTTCCAAGGTATACAGCTTGGAGGCCCTGAAGGCTTTTTCTTTGATGTGACCTTTCTGTTTCACTGACTCATTCTTGGAGAAAACATCCCGAAGCTGTCGAAGAGGGCAGCTGGGATCTCTGCAGCTGTAAGCGTGAATATGTAGCTTTACGACGCTTGCACAGATACTGAGGCACAAAGAACCAGGATAATCTGCTTGATGAGTGGCCTTTTTGATAGCAGAATAAGGTTTTTATTTTGTTTATTTGTAGGAGGCATATTTTATTTGTAGCAATCATATCTATACTTCAGAAGCAAATCCTTCTTTATAATACCATCATCAAAGGTGGGCAAAGCAATGATGCTGATAAAGAGTTAAGGAAAAACAGAACTTCTCTTATCACCAAAATAAGAAACAAACAATAAGTTTTATGTTGGACTGAGGAGAGGAATCAAATCCATTTATATGAATATAAAGGTTCAAGAACTGAAGGGTGGTTACTGATTCATAACTTTATAAAATTGCCCATAGAAGAGAGGGTCCCATTTAGAAGAAATAAATTTGTTTCTCTCTGAAATGGACACATTCACCAAACACATGGATCTGATAAATACCAAATCATGGAATCGATCATTACATCATTCTTTAACCTTTGCTTCAACAGCCACAAATTAGGTCAAAAGCGGATTTTCTTTAATCACCTAGCCTAGTGTTGTCCTTTGTTGCAGCAAGAACACATTAAATTTTGAAGAGGAAACATCATAGAGTTTACAATAGAACTGCAGGACTCATACTGCCACATTATCTGTATCATGCAACCAACTTAACATCATTATAGCTTCATGAGATAAAATAAAAATTGCTCATTCATTATTAATATTGTTTCCAGCACACAGAATTTAAAAAAAAAAAATGAGAAAAGCAGAAATGCTGATACCCTAAACATTTATTTAAGTCAAAAAGACTCAGCTGACCTTCAAATGTTGCATTTTCCCTTCTCCTGATAGCATGGATCACTGAAGTGCTTTGAGAACCCCTTCCTTCTTCCATGCCACCCAAATGCTCCCAGTGCCTATTGTTGCTATTAAGCCAACATCAAGGTTATCTATCCTGAGCACTGACAGACTCGTCAAGTAGCTTGTTTACAGCAAGTCTTTAAATAATCAAACTGTTCCCTCTAAATACGTGGCCATCAGGGTAGCATGTTAATTTCACTACTCTTAATACTCCTGCAAGACTGTAAGCTCCATGGGTTCCACAGGAAATGATGATTTTGCTCATCAACATAGTCTTAGAACCCAGCACAGTGTCTGGCACATAGAAGATAATCAATAACTATTTATGGTGAATGGATTATATGTTAAGAATTTCTCCACTTTATGCCTTTGCATAAGATCCTATGAAATGGGGATATTATAGTTTTTTAATTTCTACATTCCTGGGCATTCAAGTTGCTTCTTTTGTAGTATTTTAAACACTGCTGTGATGAATATCTTTATTTTTGTGATCTCTCCATATGTTAGATTCCCCAAAGGAGAATTAATGGGTCAAAGAATCAGAACATTTTTATAGCTCTTGACATATAATGCAAAATGACTTCTGGAAAGGATGGAAAATAGCACCGGCAAAATACAGAAGAAAAAGTTTTTACTACTTTCCCAGGCATACCAGCTATTAGCTTTTTAAAAGAGACGATAACTAAAGGGAACAATGAAATATTATCTAAATATCTGTTATAAATTTGTATGACTTTAATGTGGTAAATTGGACATATTCTCTGTTTATTTAACTAGTTATATTTTCTGTTTTGCATATCAACCAAGGAAGGATTTGACATGGCTTCTGCTGTTGAATGGGAGCCTTTCACAGATACTTGAAGAAACTTTGGCACTACAACTCTGCCGATTTGATACCTTTTATTTTGAATATTCCTCAAGAGAATGATAGGAATCTTGAAAACTGGAGTTTAGGTGATACTTCCATTGTTCCAGGGATCTCTTTATTCTATTTATGAATTTCAAGAGACCAGGAGTCTCTTAGATAGATTACTTACATGTGTGTTGATAAATATCTTTAGAGGTTTTCACACGGGAAGAATTAGTGAGTTATTTTGCAGAGTCGGGCGAGTTTTACAGGCCAATAAATAATGGGCTAAATAAATCACAGTCAGGGACCAGCCTACACAGAGAAATTGTATACCTACAAAAGTTTTAGTGGTAATGAAATTGAAAGCTGTCACCAAATCCTGTTATCTGTCTGGATAGAAAAGTGCTCAACAGAAACACTGATAGCGTAGGAGATAGAGGATTGAATTAAGGCCAACAAAGCCTTTGAGTGAATGGCAGATTGAAGACAATAACTGAGTGATAGAATAAAACTTTCCCAGGAACCCAAGTCTTAACAAATTGCTCTGTAAGTACTTTGGGATTACAGATCTATCTAACTTCTTTAAGTTCCCAGGACTCAAGGACGTTTGGTTTTGGGAGAAGTCACCTTTAGAATGTACAGGAAACCTGAGCAACTCATAATAGGGCCCAAGGTGGAATCTGGTTCGTGTAGTCCAGTTAAGGTTGGTATTACTGTCTAAATGCTTATACATGACTCCCAGAACAAAGCATTCTCTCATTATTCTAGATAGTCATTGCTTAAATACTTGGAATCAAAAAAAAAAAAAAAAAAAAGATTCCAAGAATGATTATAAAAATATTCTAGATTAAATATTTAAAAATTATCAAAGATCATCCAAGATATGTTTAGTGAGCTCCGTTTACCTCTTCCTTCCTTTCTATTTGGCCAGGTGATGCTTGATAGGAACATAAAGGTTACTTATCTTTAAAAATGCTCCTTTTCAAGAAGCATTGGTATAGAGAGAGCTAAATGTTAACTACAGATAAACAAATAAAAGCATTCTACAAATAATTTCAAGGAAAGTTTTCTTTTCATCTCTCACTGGAGATCATAATTGAGTCGGGGAGAAAAACTAAAGCAGTAAAGTCAAGAACATAGGCTGGAGCCAGAGGGCCTAGTCCAATCCCAGTTCTATCTTCACTCGTTATGTAATTTTCGATGAGCTGCTAAACTCTATGTTCCTCAGTTTCCTCATCTGCAGAATGGGGTTTATAGTGACAATATCTATCTCACAGTGTTGTTGTGAAAACGAAGTGAGTTAAATATGTGAAAACACTTCAGAATAGTGCCAGACACATGGCATCATGTATTTTCCATTCTGATATTATGACCATCTTAAGAGTAATTTACAAAACTGTACTCCCCAGTACCCAACATCATTCCAGGACATAGTAGGTGATTAGTGAACAATTGCTGAATGAACGGTTGACTATAAAAGATTTTCCCCCAAGATTTTTTTTAAAGGACCACATTTCTTTGTATCTTCAAAGCATGACTTAATTCAATACAAAACTGACAGGTAACTTTCAGAAACAATTCCAGGGTTCAGAGTATGCACACTTCTATGTTTCAGCAGAATGAATAATGAGAGAGCAATGAACAATATTAGATAAAAGCTAGGAGAACTATAGAAGACAAGTAAGAGTCTTAACCCAAATCCAAAAGACTTTGAATTAATGCAAGTATTATTTCCTTGGCAAAGCCCTGGCCTTCCCTTCTAATCTTCACTGATAAGGCCATGACTATTACACCATCTGGGATAGGCCAAGATTAAGTGAAGATTCTGATCTCATCACTAATTACTCCTTTATTCAAGTGGGGGTTGGGGAGTGGGTGGGAATGTTTCAGGGAGAGATTTGCAAACGACAGCTTCACTCATATAATGCTCAGGAGGTGATTTAGGCCTACTTAGTCTCCAGGACATCTGAAACAACACAATTTCTGGAACAACTTCTTATCCTGGAAAATCCCAGACGAGTTTAATTATTTTTTTAATCCCTGTGTTTAGTAGTCATATCACTCACCACTGAAATGCAGTCCTTGCTTCTGGAGTAAAAGAGAGCAATGTTTTTAATAGGTACCAAAGATAATAGGATGACTAGACACACAGCTCACATCCCTGCAAACGGAGACAGACTGGCTCTACCAGGTTGGAACGAAGCCAGTCTCTCCAGGGCTCACTGTACTGTAGGTATGGCATCATCATTTCTCTTACTGGACAGTGATGAGGTGAGAGAGTAGGTACGAGAAAGACGGAGAGAGTGAGTGATTAAATGAACAAATACAGCAAAGTTAGAGAAGGTACTGGCCTACAAAGGTTTTAGTTGAAAGAAGCAGGGAATTTCACATTAATGAAATCCACTGAATAATCAGTTTAATTTGAGATCTCAACATGTGACTCGTGGCTGGCGTATTGGACAGGGAAGGTTAGGTGAGTTCCTTTGACATCTCTGTTCTTTTTCTGTCTCCTTCATGGTGTTCTCTTCTCTTACCTGCCAATTCCATGTTGGAGTTCCTTTTTGGTTCCTTGCTTTTGCGACTCTGCTCACTTTCCGTGGCTGACCTTGAGTCACTTCACATTCTACATGATCACAACTGAATTTTTTGTCTTCCTATATAAAATAGCTACTCTTCATGAATTTGTTCACTCAGTTTGAGGCATTATCATTCACCCAGACCCTCAAGCAGGGAACTATTCTTGACAGCTCATGCCCCTCCATCCCATACATGCAATTAATTTTCAATTCTTGCTATATTTACGTTCCTCCCACTCCCCAAATCTATCCATGTAGCCCAACTACAATTATCTTCTCCAAATTGTCATCCTCTCTTGCCTGCATTCCACCTAACATTCTTCTAGTGCAAGAATTGTCAGTTCTGGCTGCCTATTAGAATCACGTAACGGGGAGTTTAAAACATGACCAGAACCTGGATCCACCCCCAGAGATGAAGTTTTATTCAGGATGGAATAGAGCCCAGGCATCACCATTTTTTAAACGTCTGCAGATGTCTCTTTCAGAGTCAGGCTGGGACTCACACATCTAGATCATCTTTCTGGCTCTAGTTGTGTTGCCCCTATGGCCACACCATAAAGAAGCACCACAGGCCTCTTTACAGAACACTCACCTGTCCACTGTGCCTAAACCCTCTCAATGATGGACCATAATCTAGAAAATGAAATCCAAATTCCTTAACATTCCCTGGCCTTTCTAGTCATGTACTAGCATTCTCGGCCTCACAGCTAGCTCCCCGCCTGCAGGTGCCTTTTCCTACCTGTGCTCCTGTCATCTTCTTGGCTCAGATCCCCAGTCTTCACCTGGGGAACCTCTACCCATCCTGAGAGACTCGGCTTCGGCATCGCCCTTCTAGGAAATCTGTTCTCATTTGCTTGTGAGAACAGATTCTCTGTACATAGAACATCCTGTGCATAATTATATGTATAAAACATCATGTGCATATTAACATGGGTGCCTACACCTGGATCCCCCAGTTGCCTATGGGCCCGTTTTCTCAGAGCATATATGGTTTATACCTGTTGTCTCCTTTAATTATTAATGGTGCTCCCTTGAGAGTCTCAAGGGTGTCTGTGCTACCATGGATGATAAATTGGAGATTACCCTCCCTGTAAGGTTGTTGAGGTCAGTAACACTGTCGTATTTTTCGTTGGAATCTCAGTGCCTAATGCTTTTTCTAAACCTTGGTATTCATTTATGTGCTCAAAGATATGAATGAAGGTGCGGGGCGCGGTGACTCATTCCTGTAATCCCAGCACTTTGGGAGGTCGAGGCGGGTGGATCAGGAGGTCAGAAGATCAAGACCATCCTGGCTAACATGGTGAAACCCCATTTCTACCAGAAAGACGAAAAATGAGCCACACATGGTGGTGGCAGCTGCCTGCAATCCCAGCTACTCAGGAGGCTGAAGCAGGAGAATCGCGTGAACCTGAGAGGCAGAGGTTGCAGTGAGCCGAGATCATGCCATTGCACTCCAGCCTGGGCTACAGTGAGAGACTCCATCTCAAAAAAAAAAAAAAAGAAGGAATGAAGCATTTACCTGGGAAACTATCCTTTTCCCTCCAGCAGCACATGGTAACTGTTAGAAAGGCTGGTATAAAAAACTGAACAAAGAAACAAATGGACACATAGCCACCTGTGAAACACGTGATTTTAGAGTATAAACTAAAGCTTTCTTTCTTAGCTGAATATTGCTTTTTGTACTTTTGTGTTTTTCCCGGGCCCTACGGATGTTGGGGAAGCTCCACATGGTCACCGGGTAGGTACAGATGATTCCTAAAACAACCCCAGCCAACGCTGGTTCTCACAAGGGCAGCTCTGCTTTTTATGGCCAAAGATTTAGGATCTGATGTCAGACTTACTTGCATGTGAATTTTGCTCCGCCACTGGGAGGAAATTTGACTTTGGTTAAGTTATTTAAACTCTCCAAGCTTGCTTTATAATGAAGGATGTTAAAAGTGCCTACCACATACAGTTCTTTTGAAAATTAAATAAGGAAAACTATGCAGAGAGTTTAGCATGGTGCCTGTTATAGAGACAGCTCTGAATAGAGTAGCCCTTATTCTTTTATCTATTTTATTTGTTGAACTTACAAATAATATTTCATTTGAAGAAGGGATTTGCCTGCATTTAAAAACACTTTGAAAAATCACTGTTCCAGCATATTGGGATTGTAGAGATTCCAACCCAGTTCCCCCTTGGGATCTTCGTAACTTGAGTTGCTAATGGAGCCAATGTTATTTCTTTCCTCTGCAATTCAGCAACCTCAGTCCACACCTTGCCTGTTCACTAGTACCCATTAGTGGAAAAGAAAATACCAACCCAGGACTCATATTTCAGTGTGAGCCACAGGTGTTGTTGGGTGCCAGCTCCTGGCAGCATGGCATACAAAGAAATGAATGCTCTTGCCAATGTTGGGAATATTACCGCAGTATGCCTATTACAAATATTTACTTTTTTAGTTGGAATATCAGGGGACACTAGGATTTCTGTTTGAACAGTGCTTTGAGGCAGAACTCATTGAAACAACATGGAAAGCTTTGCATAAATAAATTATTTTATGATTATACTTGTAACACATCGTATCATCAGACTGCAAAATAAAGCTTGAGAGGATAAATAATCCCAGCTATTTACACATAATGCTAGCTACTAATACAGAGCTGTAGATAACTTTGCATAAAATATAATAAGAGATATTTCATTTTTGGTGAAAGGGGCCTATCAAGTGGCATTGGAAAAGCAGTATAATTTGTGAGTTATAGACTGGGGGTTATAGACAATGCCTTTGGAGCCAAAGAGACATAGGTTTGAGAAATTATGCACTTAGAGTTCTGGAACCTAAAACAAATGCAATAAATTGTAACTTGGAGTAAGAATATTAATAACAACTATTATTAATATGTTATTCTCTAGGGCTACTTGATATAATTCTACCAAACAGAGATGATTAGATTATATTTTGTTCTATCTTATGTTATTTTTTACCACTGCTTTTGTTTGTAATTTTAAATCAACCCCAAAATATTCATACACACTTAAAACCTGACTTCAATAATTTCAATTTTCTCTGAGGAGTTGGTGGATCAACACAGAAGTGTGGAAATGAAATTGAGGTGTCTGCATTTTCATGACCAGCAGGCATGATAACTTGTCCTAAAACTGTTTGATCTTGTTACAATTTCTGCTGAATACTTTGAGTCATGCAAAAGTATAGAATGCCTTTTATTCAAAAGCTTCCAAAAGAGAGATTGCATCGACAGAAATTCAGAGCAAGCTGCTGAAAGGCAATATTAATCCTGATCCCGGGATATTACACTAAATATTTGACAGGAATCCAAATTTTCCTGTAGCCTTCCACTAAGAAGATAATCTTTCATAATTTTAACTGTGAAAGGGGAGGATTTGATCTTTTGAAATGGAAAGGGTGAGCCTAATTGAATTTCCTTCTTTGGTTTCTTATTAAAGATGGGACCAGATTGAATCATATTCAATTAATGATTGTACTTGGATATATTGCTCTTTTCAGAAGCTGAAATAAGATTAACAAAGCTCGAAAAAGATGTAGGGGGCAACAGTGCCAATTCAACACTTAAAGGGCTAGGCGTACAAAAGAGCAAAGCCCTATTTCAATGCCGTTTATTTATATGATCCTTGAGCAGGCTGGGCCATTGTTCTTGACCAATTCAAGGACTGAGTAGATTGTGTGACCTTGAACATCAACTATGGAGGCAAAGTAAACATACAATGTATATGCATATATGCAAATAATAATTAAGACATACCATTCTGACCTGCCCTCTCTTCTGACTGCACACCAAATACCCATGATCCTTGTCAATGATGAGTTAGTATACACCTATAATGTTTCATCTACGCCTACCCAACCACTTGTCTGTTTGCCTTCATTGCTCAGGTTAAACAATGTCTTCTTCTTTAAGGTTTTATGCAAGTCTAGTAACCATGGAACCATGTTTTATGGACTAATAATTGTGATACAAAATTAACAAGTAAATTAGCACAATTAGTACAAAGATTTTAAAACGGGGACAGTCCAGGAGCACAATGCCTACATAATTACTATCTCCATAAAATTCCCCCTTTTGTAAGCTTTCCTCAGGGTATTTTATTTCTATGTTAAATATTAGGATTTACCACAATAGACCTTCACATTATTTGCTAATTGTCTCATGTTTCTATTTGCATTATACACTGCTTCACTGGTGATCGTGTAAACTGACTAGTCCTTTATTTCTTCAGTGTCTGCATAGCACAAAACACATAGTAGGAGCTTGATTAGTACTTCTCCAAATGCAGTTGGGGTGTGTGTGGTGATACAAGTTTGGAAGATAAATCTGAAATTAGTATCCTAGCTCTGATGCTTGACATCTGTGGGAGCCTGAGTAAGTTTCCACATTAATTTGAATAGGCATAAAATTACAAATAGTATATGCATTGTGATGATATTGTAGGACATTTGTGCAGTGGCTGGTATGCAGTAGGAGCTCCATCCAGCCATTCCATAGTTGAATGAAAACACTGGCTTAAGAATGATTTTAGAAGGCCAGGCGTGGTGGCTCACACCTGTAATCCCAGCCCTCTGGGAGGCCAAGGTGGGCGGATCACGAGGTCAGGAGATCGAGACCATCCTGCTAACATGGTGAAAGCCCGTCTCTACTAAAAATACAAAAAAATAATCCGGGCGTGGTGGCGGGCGCCTGTAGTCCCAGCTACTCTGGAGGCTCAGGCAGGAGAAAGGCGTGAACCTGGGAGGCGGAGCTTGCAGCGAGCTGAGATTGCGCCACTGCACTCCAGCCTGGGCAACAGACGGAGACTGTCTCAAAAAAAAAAAAAAAAAAAAGAGAAAGATTTTAGAATATGAGAGGTAATGGAGTGTGGTGCTCATGGGTTTGGGCTCCTGCATCAGACTGCCTACATTTAAACCCCAATTCTAAGCCTTCCAGTTGCAAGGGTTAAATCAGTGAATACATATAAATCCCCTTTGAGCGCCTGACACAGACAAGGGTTTAGCTTCAGTATTATTAAGGATGAAACTACTTGAGACACACAAATGAACTTGGTCAATTTTCAAGGTCTTTTTAAACTCTTAATCTATATTTCTGTGAAAAAATAATACATATTCTTGCCTTTAAAGCTCCACATCTTAGGAAACACAGGATTATACTGAGACAGCTCTCACACCCTAGACACACACACACACACACACACACACACACACGCACACACACGCAGAGCAGCAGCAGCATTGTCTAGGTCTAATTTTTTCCTTCTTCTGTCACACTCATATGTTTGCTAATTGTAGTAACTGAAAGTCCAACCAATATATGATCTGTCATAAGCAGAGAAGCTGGACTGGGAAGATAGAGTTGATGCTATACCTGATATTCAGTTTGAAACATTGAATATTAGAATGTTAATCTTTTCCAGAGCATCTGAAGAAATGACATGTCTAAAATAGATTCCTGAGGAAAAGATCTAGGCTCAGAATCATGCACTGAACCAGGACTATCAAAGAAAAGCCTAATTCTAATAAAATTAAAGCTCTTCCAGCAGATGGACCAGGTCAGCAAAAGGTGCTTTATTTAACTAACTCGAAGTCTTTGCAGCGTTAGGTTACAAAACATTCACCAGGAAAGTCTAGGTACAAATTCCCCATGCAGTCACACATCTGTGAATTTGCAGGGTTTTCAAAATCATTTGGAGATTCCAAGGGAGGGGTAGTGTGAACTCAGTGACAAAATGAAAAATAAACTAAGATAATAAACTTACTTTGTGATCCACTCAGTATTTAAATTCTTTGAAACAGATCTCCTCTAGCAACCGCCATTCCATGTTGCTTTCATGTTGCTAGCCTGGTTGCCTCCTCTTCCCTGTCCTTTTAAATGAGGTCTTCATAGGGTATCTCAGTTTCTTTAGGCAATTCCTAAGTGAACTTTTGGGGAATTAATACCATATCTAAGATTGTTATTTAAATATTTACAGACTCTTCTCTGATTCAGTTTTGCTCTTTCAGTCTCTGTCACAAAACCTCTACCAGGTATCGTTCTTTTTTTTTTTTTTTCATTCCCTAATACAATACAATTGCATTTCTAGTTACAGAAACTGAAGAGGCTGCCCATGCTGCTTTCTGAATGGAACAAAATGTCACCACAAAAAAAGACCCACTGGAGAAACACAGACAGGGTGCAATGTCACAGGAAAATCCAGAATGTGGAGTCGCCAGCAAGTTGCCAGAGGGTTCCCTGCAGCTACCCCCAGAACATAAAGGATGTTCTGAAAGGGCAAGCATTGTCTCACGCGTGAGCTCTGTTTAGTGGGAATAAGAGTCAGGTACTGGAATCAGGAAAGGAAAGAAGAAAGAGAGGCAGGGAAGAATTATAGAGTAGTAGTAACTGGGCTGAATTAATGACTCTAGACAGAGCTATGCACATAGGAGGCAGCGGTTCTGATAAAGACGACCCTCCTCTGGCGGGACTTGCCCCAGTCCTCTACCATCAAAACCTTCCCCATCTATGAGTCATTGCTGAGACCCAGCCTTCCCTGCAGCTGTTAAAGCCGCTAACAGCTCCCCTCTGACATGTGATGAACTTATTGTCCACACCAGGAGTTCTCAACAGGGGAAGATTTTGTTGCAGTCATCACATCCATCATAAAACCATCGAAGCCCCCCACCCCACTGCTTCCCTTCTAGGGTGTGGGTCTCCTAATGGACTGCCTCCTAATGGATGGTTCCCAGGCTACTGCCCCAGGGCTGAGGGCCAGCTCCCTGGTGCTGTCACGGCCTTTAGCCATTAGTTCCCCAGCACCTAGCAGAGTGTGGGCTGCCAATGGTGTTCATTGAACTATCGAAAGGGAAAACTTGTGACCTCCTGAGAGGAAGAAAAACCATGGTTAAAGGGGCTAATATCCAGCCATGACAGCATCAGTGCCAGACAGCCTCATGTCAGGCTGTGTCAGGCAGCTGCTCAGATGGCAAGGCCTGCTGCCCTGAAGGCTGACCTGCCTGGGAGACAGAGGCAGCCACAATGCGCTCCTCCAGAGCTCCCCTACTCTTTAACTGCATGTGAATTTCTGAGTACTGATTTCTAGTAAGATAAACAGCATCTAAGGTTGCCTCTAGGTGCTAGTTTTTAAGATGATATGAATTACATAGTCCACAAAACATATTTGCCAAGATGTAGCATTTCTTTTTATACCGATTCTGCCTGATGGCAAAATACAAAAACAAAACCTAAAACTAGTTAGTCCAGGATGGAGAGACATGCTTTTCTCAAGCCCATTTCCTTAGGGATTCAGGTTTATGGGACTATGGCATTGGGCACCGAAATGTTCTCTCTCGCTGTCTCCTTGCCCTGCCTGGTTGGGGTCAGTGTGAACTTCACAAGTCCTACCAGAAATCTGCAGAAGAGCTAGTCCTGCCTGGTTCTACTTTCTCTTGGTTTTAGACGCCTTTGCTCCAGATAGTTCTCTTCTTATCAGGACATTAGTGAAAGAAAACAACTGTGCTACTCCAGTAATGGCCACTGGCTGGTCTGAAGGATCCCAGAACCTCCCACTCGGATGATCTGGTCATGGCAAGGCACTGAGGTTCAGCTGCATTTTCCACCTTGGCCCTTGGAGGAACCTTCCTGTTTCATCGAGATGCTCCTCCATGGGAAGGGCCCTCCTGTCTTGCACACTCCCTCTCCTTCAGCTAACTTTTGGACCCTGCTTCTGGAAATTTCCTGAGACCTTTGAGTTGACCGCAGTCATCTCCAGCATAGATCACCACTCTTCTCCCTGAGCCCAAGCTTGAAGCATGCAGACTTCCATCAATTGCAGCTCCAGCTCACCCCTACGTCTCCTCCTTCCACTTCAAACCTGCTCTTTCTTCTTCCTACCCTAGAGCTGTTTTTTCTGCTGGAAGAGGGGAGGAAAGGATGAGTAGAGGGACCTCTTGAGTCTATTTGCGTTCTCCTGGTGATCTTTTCTTTTACCTTCACAAGTGACTTTTGAACCTAGAAGTCAAGATTATGGCAGGCTTCTTTACTGGTATATTTTAGATAAAATTTCACACACCCCTGCCCAGGGCAACTGGCTGCTCCTAATTGCACAAAACAGTGTTAATCAATGTATAGTAAAAAAAAGTGTATGATTTTGTGACAATCCAATTCATGTTAAGAGCATAAATATTGTTTTATAAAGAGTCCTTTTGTTTTTTTTCAGTTTGCTGTATGGTCTAAAATGTTCTCATTCTCTTGACTGACCTACGTGAAGCTTTTAAATGCAGCTGGAAGGTGTCTGGGGCTCCAGTGGTTTGTCCCATTCTTCAGGTGACAAAAGAGAAAGCCCAAAAGAAGGAAGGACTGATGTCTTCAAGTTTTGGTACCATGGTCTAGGGAAAGACTCACAGCATCTTAGGGCTATCTTAGCGCTGTTTAAGCACAATGGAACAGCTAACATAGGGGCCCCAGAAACTTCGCCAAACGGCAAATAGCTTTTAAAGACAAAAATGAAAAGATATATATATTTTAAGAGAGGTATACATCTTCTGCTTTTGCTTTAAAATAGCTCTTAATCTGTGAGAGGGAAGTTGAGACTTGGCTTGTCCCTCTCTCTGTTTGCTGTCAAACAAGAGGACAGTGAACCCTGCCCTCCTTATCCCAGCATGGTGTTAAAAGGATCAAGTGAGATAACAAATGTGAGACACCCATCTAAAGTCAGGAAATTCTTAGAGGTCTCTGTGTGGGTGTTCTCTGCAGGGATTTGCCAGAGTTCTATGTTTTTCTTCCTTGCACTCTGATCTTTGGTTTTCTACCTTATGAACTCAGCAGAACAGGAGTCAGCCCTCTCCATGAACTTGATGGCCAGCTCCTCTGAACCCCAGGCCTGACCCTCTGACCAGCGCTGGCCTTGCTGTTCCTTTGAATCCATCTCAACATTTCCTCCACAGCTGACTTCCTGGATCGTCACTCATTATGATTGTCCTGTGGACTGTCCCCTCCATATCAAGAATTATTTTAACTAATTACTTGTCTTTTAAGATCTCAGGAGGCTAGAATAGATACCATGTGATAATAAAAAAATAGGCTCTTAGGCAAATTTTGTTAATTTTATGTGAGGACACTAAATATTTTCTTGTGATTGAGTGATTTACTTGGGAAAGGATTTATTAAAAGGTCATTCTCCTTACACGAAAAAGGGACGAGTTGCAAAATTATCAGGCAATTTAACTTTCTCATGTTTTATTGTCTTGAAACAGTTCTCAAATCTAGGTAGGTCTGAATTAATACAAGAAGTGAGCTTTTTTTTGTAGGTTGAATCTTACAGATTTATTCACAAATAATGATTCAATACCAATTTTAAAAAGAAAGCCTAATGCTAGATATTGGGGAGTTTATAAAGATGTTAAAAATAAAATCCAAAGCAACTACTTTTTGGGCAAAACTGTTTTTAAAAAATTAGTTTTAAAAGATTTCTTATATATATTTGACTTAATTCTCATAAAAATCTTGTGACATAGTTATTATTGCTATCACTGTTTTATACATAAGAAATCCAAGGCTCACTTTTGCAGACCTTGGATCAAAAATGCCAGAACCTCTGACTTCAAACTCTAAATCCTTCCCTTTACACAGCATGTAGACGTTTGGTTTGCAGGAAATAAGTGTCTCTAAGACCATCTAATGCATAGTGTTATTTGGTCCTTCTGGGGAGGAGCTACTTTTCACTGGAGTGATTGGAGAGGGTATCATTAAGTTGCGATTCCACCTGGTCCCAGAAAAAGGGAGAGACTTTGGCAGCACAGGGAGAGTAAGGAAGGGGGAGTTCAGGGAGAAGGAGGGGATAGGTGAACAGAAGCACAGAGGGGAAGGGAAGCTAAGAAGTTTTAGGGAATAGCAGTTGGAGCAACTTGCGATAATGTGACGCCCCTGAAGAAAACAACAACAGCAACAAAAAATTAGCAATAATTCAAAAGATGGGTTGTACAAGACCTTATTGCTGGACCAAGGGATTTAGACATCCTCCAGTGCTGAGTGGAACCCACTGTATGTGTGTTTGTGGCAGCGTGGTGGTGGTTTCAAATGAAGATGGAACGATTAAACTTGTGTTTCAGGGTACTTGGCCATGTCTTAATGCAAGACAGACCTGCAAAGAGAGGAGGTGAGAACCAAACAATTGCAGGAGAAAACTAGGAATTTGCAGAGTGGTCCAAGAAAGAATTAATATAGCAATCATAAGAAAGGGGGAAAAAGGCAAAGATATGAGAAACACCAAAAAGTCTTGACAATTTCTAGACGGTTGGAGATGAGAGAAGAATGGAAGTCCTACATTTCAAGCTTGAGCAAGTAGAAGATTTGTTCATGTTATAAATGATATGATATTAAAGAATAAAAGCTTTCTGGAGCCTAGAAGTGTCTAAAGATAAAGGAAAATAAAAACAAAAATAGCTAACACATACTTGCATGCTTACTGCATACCAGGTGTTGCTAAGCCCTTTTTGTGTAATAACTCATTTAATTCTTACACCAACTTTTGGAGCTAGGTAATATGGCACCTATTTTAAAGATGGGAACACTGAAGCAAGGAACATTTAAGCAAGTTGCCCAAGGTCACACAGCTGGTAAGTGAGGGAGGGAGAGGGAGGCCAGGCTGCCTGGTCCCAGAAGTTGTGTGTGCGAGCACCACTGCTCTGCTGCTCCTCTATGATAAGCCTCATCCTAGCATGCTGCTTGATTGTGCCCTGGAACAACCAGATGAAGATGCATAATGAGAAAGTCAAACTAAAGGTGGACGCTTAGAAGAGTAACCAAAGCTAAGCCTGTATGGCTGGAGGGCATCTGTCTGGAGATGATAGCTGAATAATGGAGGATATGAGACAACCATGGGAGAGAGGGGAGAGGCAGGGAGAAGAGGTGAGAAGTGAGGGGAAAGGGAGAAAGGATGAGAAAGAAGACAGAACACAGCTTGAAGTATCCATATTTAGTGGATGGGAAAGAGGAGGAATCAGAAAAGGGGACCAAAAGCATGCAGTCCACCCAGGAAGACCTCTGGGTGAGTTTCAAGTGCAACCCCAGTAGTCTGAAACGAGGAAGATCAGTCAGGCAAGGAGCTAACCAAGTAAGAACCATTGGTAAAGCTGAACTGGTGACTCCATGCCTGGTGGAAAACATACCAGGAAATGTGGGTAAAAGGTATGGTTTCATGGGAGGAACACACCACGACTTTAAACTCCATCTCTACCCACCATCACCTCACGGCCCTTCCCGCAAACAAGCAGTCAGTAGCAGGAAAAACAAATTGCCATATACCCTAGAGCAGCTCAATATTGAAGGGAAACATTCATGTGCATATCTTATTGAGCTACATGCAGAATCCAGAGGTAAATGTCAAGGTCTTTGCACTCATGCTTTTAGTAAAATAGTCTTATGTAAACAATAAATCTGAATTTAATCTGTTCAATAACTTTATTTTTGAAGCCTCTTTCTCTGTCTCTTTTTTCTTTTCCCTTCCTTCATTCCTTCCTTTTCCTCCTTTCCTTTCCTTTTTTCTTCTCTCTCTCCTTCCTTTCCCCTTCCTTTCCCCTTCCCTTCCCTTCCCTTCCTTTCCCTTTCCCTTCCCCTTCCTTGCCCCTTCCCTTCCCTTCCTTTCTCCTTCCCCTTCCCCTCCACCTCTCCCTTCCCCTTCCCCTTCTCTTTTCTTTTTCTTTACCTTTTTCTTTTCTTTTCTTTTTGTAGAGATGGTGTCTCCTTATGTTGCCCAGGTCTCGAACTCTTGGGTCCAAGTGATCTTCCGACCTTGACCTCCCAAAATGCTGGGATTACAGGTGTGAGCCACCGTACCCAACCTCTTTCTTTTTCTAAAGGAGGGGAATTCGAGGCAATGAATCATCTTGCATCTCAATCTGTGGCCTTCATCAGGGTTCTCTAAAGAGTAGCCAGTCTATGTCCAACTGGCTGACACAGGGTTCCACAAATGGTACTTCCAATAATTCTGTCCACATGCATGGGCCATTTCGCCTCCATAGCTCTAAGCTCACTGCTGAGAGTACCCATCCGACTAAAGCAAACATGCCTATTAAGCATATCATAAATAGGCTAGCAAGAAGCACCACACACAGCAGCAGAACAAAGCAGAACTGGGCTGATCATGTCCTAAGTCCATCCACTTAAAATTTATACTTCCACTTTATTCCTCTGAAAATATTTTGATTATGTTACCTTCTAAAATGAAAGCAAGTATAAATCTTCTGTTGGATTTATTCTCCCCTTTGTCAACCTTCTTGCCAGTCATAGGTTTGATATTATTCTGGAAAAAAAAAAAAGAGGGAGGCAGGGTGGTGGCCACAATTTATAAGCTTCCGGAAACTCTTTGCCACAAATCAAACCTTTGAATCATTCTGTAGCATGAGGAAGCTCACGTATTTCATTGACATGAGAGGAAGAGCAAGCCCAGATTTAACTAATCCATGCTGTATAGAGTCACATTAAGTAATAACATTGTTTATCCTGAGCAGTCAAGAGGAAAGACTTGCTAAATCTAAAACAAAAGTAGCACATGTATGTTCTTGGTTTGGTTTTCTCAAGGTTACTCCAAATGCTGCAAATTGAACTTGGCCTAGGAGTGCATGGTTGAACATTTTTTTTTTTTTCTTAAAGCATTTTTCTGCTTTAAAGAAAGTGTATTGACAAAAGAGGAATCAGAGTTTCTTCTTTATTGTTTTTAAAACAAGGTCTCACTGTTGCCCAGGCTGAATGCAGTGGCATAATCACAGCTTACTACAGCCTTGACCTCCCAGGCTCAGGTGATCCTCCTACCTCAGCTTCCTGAGTAGCTGGGACTACAACTGTATGCCACCACACTTGGCTAATCTTTGTATTTATTCTATGGATGAGGTCTCACCATATTGCCCAGGCTGGTCTCGAACTCCTAGGCTCCAGCGACCCACCCACCTTATATGCTTCTTAATCTCTGTAGCCATCTTTCTCCTTTCTATAAAATACTATAGACAAGATGCTGTGTTTATACAGACATATGCACCATGTACACATGAATGAGAAAGGATGTTCTTATAGACCTTTTTTCCACATAGATTTAATTCTCCTTGCACTTCCAAGCTTTTTGTATATTCCTCCATAATGGCACTTATCATGTTGTATAAAATAATTTCTCCCCTACCCAATTGGGAGTACAAGATCAAGGGTAGTTTTAGATGCACTTTATATTCCTGTTGCCTATTGCAGAGTAGCTGCTCAATCAGTCTTTGTTGGCTCAAGGAATGAATAAATGAAAGAATGTTTCCCTAACCTGCTATTAACTCTCATGTTATGTATATTAGAAACTGAATTTTTGGCCCTAGTTCTTAGTCCTTTTTCCTTCACTTTTAGCAAAAAGATTTAGAGTTCTTGTACCTTGGGTGAAAGTAGCTGAAACGAATATATTTTATAGTCAGAATATTTCAAGGAATTTATAAAAGAGTAATAGAAAATAATCAAAACAGGTGAATAGCGTATTATAGACAACAGGGAATACACGTTCTCCCTAAAATGGAAATACTAAAACCAGATATCTCTGAAATTTGAAATAGTTGGACTTTTGGGTCCTTTTCAACCTTGAGAATTCTTTGAACAAGGAAATACAGAGGTTTCCCCTAAGGCGTGGCAGTTCCTTTTAATGATATGACTCTTCAACTTTCAAAATGCTCTGTCTTCAAGATCTATAGGCCAATCTGAAATGGATTTTATGTCAAGGTTGCGATCATAGATTGTATCATCTTGACTTTACCACCTTTTCTCTCTTATGTGCTACATCGATTTGAACTATAAAGGAAGGTTAAAATATATAATTAACATTATTATGCCTCATCCAAATCTCACAGTTTCCAGCTTTTTTTTTTTTTTTTTTCCAAAGGGGATTTTAAAACTTGAAGGCATAAGAACTTGGTTGCATAGCACAATTTCTGTGGGTTGAAGTGCCTTGACGACTCCCTGTCAAATGTCTGTGCATCTCTATGTTTGAGCACCTCAAGTCCCAGGGGACTCGCCATCTCCCAGGCAGTCCATGATCTGTGCACAAAGCCTTGTTGCAAGGTAGCAAAGATGTACCTACCAGAAATATTTACTGATTTGCCCATATTTGTCTACTTGAGGCAATACAGGCCAAGTTGAATTTCTCTTCTCAACACACACACACACACACACACACACAGCCATCTAAAGGTTTAAAAGAAAGCTTATTTGTTCAGTCTGTGCTGCCCATCTGTTCTCCAGGCTAATCTTCCCTCTTCTGTTATCCATCCCTCAGGTAATGTCAACTTGAGTCATTTTATTCTCCCAGCAATTCTTCTCTGGGTATATTCCAATATGTCCATCAACTGCCTTTTCATATGTGGTAACTTTTCCTGAACACAGTTGTTTTCAGCATATGTTGACCAGTCCAATGCAGAGGAAGAGGATGACCTCCATCATTCCATTAACACAGCCTATGGTAACATTACCTTTTTGAAAGTCATTCATATTGAGATTACTATTGACTATTTAGATGCATACTGTTAATAAGCTTATAGCCCTCTGATGATTTAACTATACAGTTGATTTTGAAACAACGACAGAATTTACATTTATTTCTTTTAAATCATTTAAAAATATATATTTAGCAACTTTCATTGGGTGAAACATTTTCAATTTAACCACACACTATTCTTAAAGGGGATATACATGGTTCTATTCTCTTTATTCATACTATCGACCACAAACTTGAATAGCTCCAAGGCCACAAAAGAGGCATGCACTGTGCCACAAAAACCTTCTGGTTGACATCAATCTTCCTTCGGGGACAACAATTCAACGAAGATCTAATTCACCACATGGTATTAGTGTCCAGACTACAGTTCTCCACCTTTGCCACCAGGGTAAATGAGAAACCTTATAAAAGGTTTTCATAGGCTAAAGCCCTAAAAGAATATTTTACCAAAAATCAAGGCAGAGAAAAATATATTTTTTCATTGCTTAAGCTGTGTGTATTGGGTTAGAGCCCCCAAACACCCAAAATTTATGCCCACCTGGAAGCTGTGACTGTGACCTTATTTGGAAATAGGGTCTTTGTAGCTGTAATCAAGGTAGGACGAAGTCATCCTGGATTAGAGTTGGTTCTAATCCAATAAGAGTTTTGTATACAGACATAGACTCAGAGAGAAGATGACCCAGTAACATGAAATATTGCAATTTGTAGAGCCTAATGAGACACTTAAGAGGGACCCAGAAGCCATTCTTTACTCTGATCTTACGGTCACAGATCTGAACTTCCTTTCCATCAGTAGCACTCACTAAATGCAAAGCAAGTTCTCCGGGAACCTTCCTCAAACTTACCTTTCTCTGCATTTCACACTGCAAATAATTGATGGCCAAAGTTTCAGTGAGGGGGGTCAGGACCAGTTCATGTGCACATATCAGAAAGCATATGCCCCAGTGGCACATGAGTATCCTTTTCAGTAATCAACTTCATCCGTGAAAGTCAAGTCATTTTCTGCTGAAAAGTGAGTTGTGAAATCTTGTCTGTCTTCTAACAGATCTTTTCCCTGGAATGCCACACATGGCCATGCAACAATCACTCTAACCCACAGAACGTTTTTATCTGTTCCACCAAGGTAACCTATCAACTTCACTAAGAACAGATGACTTTCATGTGATTTTTGAGCTGAACCTCCCCTTCCCATTGCAGGGCAGAGAGCATGACTATATCAGTGTCTATCAACAAAGTGACTTGCATTCAGGGTGCTAATTGATGCCAGCAACCCCACAATCTCAGAGAGCCTGGCCTGAAAGTGAACTATGATTTTGGCTCCTTCTGGGCTAAAACATCTATATGACTTGCAAATGGATACTTGATGAATGGCACCATGGAGGATGTCTCTTCAACCCAAAGGAGTGATGGGAACTTCAAACATTTCCCTGCTAAAAAAATAATTGTGTGTAGTCTTCCCTCAAGCACAATCACACACACACATACTGAGTAATGGGGGTTATATGTGCACTGCACAATAAAATTTAGAGGAGGAGAAACTTCATAGGGAAGAAAGAATTCCAGTTAGCAGTCTTTAGGACAGGTGATCTACCAAATGAATCCCCTGAAACAGCTTACCAGCTCACTCCACTATAATAGTATTTCAATTACCTGAGACCTGGAAGAAAACAATCAACTGGCCAAAAATAATAATGCTTGGCCCCAAACACCATGTCAAATGCAGCCTCCTTTCCTTGAGAGAAATGTCTCCCACATCTGCAATTGCAGAACACACTGAAGGGCATCCCTGCTCCAAAGACAAGGGAGCATTTGAAGAACCAAAGCCTTAAATGCAGCCAACTAGGAGAGGCTCTTTGCTTGGGAAAGCAACAAGCAGTTGTGCAGGCAGTGCATATGAATGGGATTATGGGATCAGGGGAAGCCCTGATTAAATGGAGTATGTGCCCAAGAAGGAAATCCACTGATGGAGGATAATCCATATGCTATAAATTTAGACCTATGGCTGATAATATGGAATGGAGAAATTGTCACCAAACCTCACTATAAAATTTCATTTGTAACTATTCTTCTAAATGGCGCGGATGTAGGAAGGAGGAAGTAGGGAAGAGGCAGGTGATACATTCCCTGTCTGGACACAACAATCTCCTCAAATGACATCTGTTTAACCATTTCGAAAATGTAAGATGTTGACATGACAGAAAGGCTATCAGAAGAAACAGTGTGAAATCAATCCTTAAATCCATTCAGAACAAGACTGACACATCAGGAGTTAGACTGTGAAACACACAGAAAAGACAATCAAAGCGGGACATGTTTTTACACGCCCTCCCATGATGTCTCAGACCCAAGCCCTGCCTTGGGGAGCCATGTATGGCATCTTTCCCTGGTGTTAGAAGTTGCTACTTTTCACCATACCCAAATTTATATAATGTATTTATATTATTAGATAGCGAGCAACTTGAGGGATCCTCTTTCCTTCTTTTTCTCTCTCCTGTTATTAGTATTGTTACCCAAATAAATTCATTGTTGAATAAGTGAATGTATATACAAAGCAGTAGGGCTCTCAATTCTCCAAATAAGGCATCCAGTAATCAAGTCAAAAATCTTCAATTTTACAGAAAACAATAGAACTTGAAGTGTTTTCTTGTCTTTATCACATCATCCTAAGGGAAGAGCCATTAGTTAAAATTAAACAATGTCTGATGATTTTGCCCAGTCATCAGATCACCTCAATCAGAAAATATGTAACTAGAAAATCCTGAAAGCAAAGATTATCAAAATACATTCATCATTTGTCCATTATCAAGATACTTATAGAACCATTGAATAAAGAACCCTAGAATCCTCCATTTCCTTAATGCAACCAATAGTTTTAGACAGAACTGCAATAATTCCAATGGACAAAAATCTCACCCACTTAAAATAATCTGCTAAAAATATTGTGCATAGCATTGACCAAATAACTTCAATTCTAATAACAATTCCTAAGGCATTACTAATAGATGTGGGCAAATCCTTGTGAACAAAGATGTTCACTGCATTTCTATTTATAATGGAAAATAAAGAAAGAGAAAGAAAACACAGTTGGAAATTGACAAAATAAGAGTTATTCATTCAGTGGAACATGATGTAGCCAGTAAAAATATATTTATTCAAATTGTGTAATTCCATTGGAAAACACTAATAAGGTAGTATTCATAAAACAGAAAAATGAAAGGTTATATACCCAATGTACTCTCTAAAGAATGGAAGGAAGAAAGGAAGGAAGGACAAAATATTTTCTTTTTTTTTTTTGAACTTTTCTGGATATGTTTATAATGAACAAGTACTATTATAGTAATCAGAAACATTAATGATACATTTGCAAAAAATAAAGTTGAAAATGAGAAAGAATTACAGGAGAAAGGGTCCAGTTTTGAGACCCACCCCCCACCAAATCACTACCATACTTGTCACTTGCATGTTACAATTCATCATGTATTTCTAATTTACTTTAATAATTATCTGCAAAACAGCAATGGTTTTCTGTTAGGTTGCTTTTATGTCAGTTTGCAGATCAGTAAAAGGGACAGTATGTGTTCATTTTTAGTACGGCTAAAAACTAGCAAACTGGGTGCCTATAATAAGAAACTAAGAAATTAAGCTTATAAGCTCTAAAATGTTCTTCTAAGTAGCTTTTAAACAGAGAACTTGGCTTTCAGAGGGCAGCATATGTACAATGGATAATATAATTTAAATAGAATTGGCTACTCAGAATGTGATTACCATCTATAAAGCACTGGTGACTTACTTTGAAATAAGTATTTGGTATAGAATTATACTTCAACATACTAAGGATGTTGATAAATATTGTGTTTGTTACCTGAATGAGGTCATCAGGGACAAGATTCAGAAAATGGAGAAACACATTAGAAACCTTTAACAGTCTCTAAGTGCCTTTGAGATGGGCATGTCATTAATATTCATATCAAACCATGTAATATTTATTAAACATTCATTTGTGTCAACATTTGGTATCGACATCACAGATCAAACAACACACTTGTAAACCTAAGGTCTTCTCTGCCTAAGAAAGAAGTATTCTCAGCATTTCTGATTTCAGCTTCTGTAGTCTTTGGAGTGCTTTTGACATGGCTGAGATTTTAAAAATAATCATGCCTATCACACAAATGAAGCCCAGTCAAATATAAACATTACTTTCTTAGATGGTTCAACATTTCAAGGCTGTCCAGATAAACGGGTTTTACAGACCTACACACTTTCAGGGATTTTGTTTTTCTCTCTAACTTAAAAATATTAGGTCAAAATATCTTACCTACAATTATGAAGACTATTTGCAGAATCCAAGATATTTGTTAGGGTCGTTAAACAACAAAAAAGGAAAATAATTGGAATGTGACCTATCACAAAACATCTGGGGAGGTCGTTATCAACTTTCATGCAAAGGGTCTGATTTGAGAAAATACATCGGCATGATATACTCAACTTTAATGTTTTATTTTCAGTTCGGTTGAAAACATTTTTTAATAGAGTAGATTCCTTCAGATTATAAAGGCAATAAAGTTGTCCCTTCGAATGGATAGAAAGGCCAAATGGTAATTTTCAAATGGTCCCTTCTAAAGGAGTTCAAAGAGAAAAGTGTAAATATAGTTTCTCTGAGAAATATGACTGATAAGAAGATATTTGTATCCATTGAACGACACAGGGTCAGGAGATTGACGATACTTAGAACAATCAAAGGAGTTACTGAGTCCGTGAAAACAATCCTAGATCCATAGACTGACTGCACCTTTAAAGATAAAACGGTGGTTATTTGACAACCAAGACATTTTGCAGATTAAAGTAATCCAACTCGATGTTTCAGTTTTCAAAAAATATTTCGTGTTGACTTGTATCTGGGTCTTCGTTAAAATGCTAGATGAAACACAGTTTTCTACCTTTTGTAGCCACAAAATGTCCATCCAGCCTGATTTGTTTAAAGCAATACCAAAAAGAACAGGATATTGTTTACAGAGATAGTCAAAGACAAAAGCCTCCACAATTTTTCTTGGCATGATCATAATATCTCAAAGTCTTGACAGCTATTTTTTGTAAAGTCAAAAATGATACATCTCGATGAAGCTTATGCCCATTTCATCCCTTTCAAAGTTGAAGGTCAGCTATTTGGTATGCCTTTATGAATAATAAAATTATGACTTTCCTCCCTTCTAGGCCGTGTTGCAGCCAAGTGGCTTCAGTCATTTCATGGGACAGATTTTCCAATGTCTTTATTATTACTCTGCATTCACCACCTCACACTTTTACCACTGGGCTATCTATCTATCTATCTATCTATCTATCTATCTATCTATCATCCATTGTTCAGCATGCTGTACCCAATATAATCATCATATTTAGAGTGGTCTATAAGATGATCATCCTCCATTGGGTCCAATTTACAATCTGTTTCTCCCTTTTTTCTTTAATATATTTTTCTGCTCATTCAAATTCTGATCAGAAGCTAAGACATTTTCATATCCAAATGCTCTTCCCATCATTTCTAATACCATCACCATATATTAAAAACAGAAGACAATATGAAAGGAAAGCAATAAAAGACCCTCACTGAAAAAGTCCTTGCACTTTGAAAACCAAACTTAATTTTTTTATGCAGGAAAACAGAACTTAAATCTCTTTTTTATGTTTGTAATCCCGACAATCAAATAGCTGCGACATGAAGACTTCACAAGCATTAAGTCTTGTATCATCCATGGTTAGATGTAAATAAATCCACCATAAAAATCAGTCTAGGCAAAAACACACTGTAACTTAGGTTTCTAAATCACAGGAGCTGAGAAGCAGCTGAACTTCACTAAATCAGACAGTACCAAAATGGATAAACATCCAGGCTCTGTATCTTTTGTGATGGTGTGCCATATCTTGTTAGATTCGCTGCACATTTGTTGTTTTATGAGCGATGATATTATCACATTCTGATTTCAGGGGATAATCCACAACAAGCATAAATTAAGGATGGACCTGTAGCAAATATTGGGAGTTCCTTGCTAAATTTTCAATATTCCTTTTATTCTTCACTAGCAAAACTCCTATATTGCAGCAGTAGCAATCTACCCAGCTACAAGAGAACACGTCCCAGGCCCCCATGCGGAAAGGAGTAGCAATTATGATGTAAGTAGGAGGCACTGATTGCCATCGTTTGGGCTTTCAGGAAAATTCTCTAAAGGTGCCTGACTTGGCAGGTGCCCTTTTGCCCTTCCCACTCCGCCTTCTTGCTGCCTGCACTCCCCATCAGTCATATTGTGACCTGAAGTGACCTTGAGAGCAGAAGCCATGTGATAAGAACGATGGGAGAGGCTCCTGATGACATCAAGGAGTCATCCATATCAGCTGTAATTCGCCTTCTGCTGCAGTTCATGTTACATGGGAGAAAAATAAATCCTTTTTTGTATGTCACGATATTTTAGTGCCTTACTTGCAGGTGTACACAACTCCTAGTTGATGAAATAACTTTATTATTTAGTGAATTTGAAAGAGGCTGCTGGCCTCAAATCAGTAATACATTAGTCTTAAATTACTTTTCCATTAGTAACAATTAGTTGGAAAAGCAAACACAATTTCTTTTCAATTGGCCTTTCGTGTTTAACAGAAGTGCACATTTCTCAGATACTTGGCCAAAGGAAAATTTACCAGCCCAAGTAGTGTCAGACCCACAAATTGAACCACCTTTCTCTCAGCAGCTACATAGCTGCTTATGAACGTTATCAGGATGGTTGGAAATGTTGCAGGTCCAACAAGATCTTTGTATTTCCATTTCTGCACTGTCCAACCAATGTCGTTCGTTAACTACTCCACAGCTCTGAGCTTCATCTCTAATGTGCAGCATTCATACCAAAGAGGCCCCACGTAAGAGTAGGTGCTTAAGTCAGGACAAGGATGCATCATATTTCATACAAAAAGGGGACTTGAGAGGTATGTGATGAAGACAAAGATTCCATCTGACAAACTGATTCCCGTGTGGCCGGCCTGGAGACAGGGGAAATTGGATTAAATAGTTTCTGATGGCTTTATCCAGGCTAAGATTTCAATGGTCTTTATAAACCTCCATTAATCATGTAATCATCTTTCCATTTTGGAACTGAATTTATAGCATTTTAAGATAATGGCGTCTAGTGTCTGTAGAGCCAAAGCTAAAATATGACCTCAAAGAGTCACTCCTTCCCTTAGTGAGATAACAAATCCTGCCACTGAGAACTCTTTCTCATTTGATGTGAAGAGAAAGATGCCTACAGAAACACACCTACACCATTTCTAAGACAGAATGGCAATGCAGCCTTAATCTGCATATTTCAAAATAGGATGCTTTTAAAAGATTTTACAGCTGGCTCAAGGATGAGTGTAAAATATTTAAGATGGGAAGAGAAATTTTAAAGTAATTATTTTTAGACAGTCTGAAGGAACAAAATCTTATGGAAATGGTTTCATTCAGAACAATCAGTAATACAGATCAAAATTAACACTCATAAGTTGCCAAGTAAGGAGAGGTGCAAGGCAACTCAAATAGCATTCGTCTGTGTAGTTTGAAAAAAGGAAATCCATTCTTAAAGGGCTAGTTTTTTTTCCCTCTCCCCTTTTTTAGAATTAGTGAGTATGGTGCTGGGAAAATTGGCTAGCCATAAGTAGGAAGCTGAAACTGGATCCTTTTCCTTACTCCTTACACGAAAATTAATTCAAGATGGATTAGGGACTTAAATGTTAGACTTAATACCATAAAAACCCTAGAAGAAAACCTAGGTAATACCATTCAGGACATAGTCATGGGCAAGACTTCATGTCTAAAGCACCAAAAGCAATGGCAACAAAAGCCAAAATTGACAAATGGGATCTAATTAAACTAAAGAGCTTCTGCACAGCAAAAGAAACTACCATCAGAGTGAACAGGCAACCTACAGAATGGGAGAACATTTTTGCAATCTACTCATCTGACAAAGGGCTAATATCCAGAACCTACAAAGAACTCAATCAAATTTACAAGAAAAAAACAAACAACCCCATCAAAAAGTGGGCAAAGGATATGAACAGACATTTCTCAAAAGAAGACATTCATACAGCCAACAGACACATGAAAAAATGCTCATCACCACTGGCCATCAGAGAAATGCAAATCAAAACCACAATGAGATACCACTTTGCACCAGTTAGAATGGCAATCATTAAAAAGTCAAGAAACAACAGGTGCTGGAGAGGATGTGGAGAAATAGGAACACTTTTACACTGTTGGTGGGACTGTAAACCAGTTCAACCATTGTGGAAAACAGTATGGCTATTCCTCAAGGATCGAGAACTAGAAATACCATATGACCCAGCCATCCCATTACTGGGTATATACCCAAAGGATTATAAATCACACTGCTATAAAGACACATGCACACGTATGTTTATTGCAGCACTATTCACAATAGCAAAGACTTGGAATCAACCCAAATGTCCATCAGTGACAGACTGGATTAAGAAAATGTGGCACATATATACCATGGAATACTATGCAGCCATAAAAAAGGATGAGTTTGTGTCCTTTGTAGGGACATGGAGGCAGCTGGAAACCATCATTCTCAGCAAACTATCGCAAGAACAGAAAACCAAACACCGCATGTTCTCACTCATAGGTGGGAACTGAACAATGAGATCACTTGGACTCTGGAAGGGGAACATCACACACCGGGGCCTATCATGGGGAGGGGGGAGGGGGAAAGTATGGCATTGGGAGTTATACCTGATGTAAATGATGAGTTAATGGGTGCTGACGAGTTGATGGGTGCAGCACGCCAACATGGCACAAGTATACATATGTAACAAACCTGCATGTTGTGCACATGTACCCTAGAACTTAAAGTATAATAATAAAAAAAAAAGAATTAGTGAGTAAATCCAAATTCTTTTTCTAAGTTTTTCATGCTATACATAATAATTGGTTATGCAAATAAAATGGAACACCTTACAGTTTCTAACAATTCTGTTAAGGACAAAAGTTAAACATGATTTTCTCCTCTTGTCTCTGTTTAAATTAGTGTGTGAGTGTGTATGCCCTTTCCCACCACTTTCTATGATTCAGCCTTGATGATAGGTCTCTGTTCCCTTACATTGCAGCCAGTAAATCTGCTATGAGCTTGGCTGCCACGTGCAACCACGCCTGGAGGCTATGTTAAAAATTCTGAGATCCATGAACACAGCAAAGTTTCTGTTCAGTTTAAGCTGGACAAACAGAGTGAAAGACAAACTTTACTGAGTTTGGAATGGGCCCATCCATTGTCACTGGACTAGGTACTGACAGGCTACCAGCTAGAGTCACATTTATTGGATTAGCGAAAATCTACTAGCTGTCGGAGGAGAGAATAAGGCGCTAGTATTAATCATGGAGAGCACAGGAAGATGAAACTCTTTCAACAATGAAAGCAACGCTCCTTTCTACCATGAAAGTTTTCATCCCTCTTCCTCATCTCAATTTCAAAAAGCCATATCCTAAGCATCAAGTGCAATTTAAAAACATGAGCAACATTACGTGTTGGGCATCTAGATGTTTCAGATGTGCAGAGCCGGTGAAAACTTGAAGGGCCTTGTAACATCCTGGCTGCTGTCCAACCAAAACAGATGAAGTATGGAGTGAGAGATTATTTCCTATCCCCATGCTGCACACCTACCTTCTAAGTCCACAAAGTAACACTGAGTCCTTCCGATTCTGAGTGTCACCTTTAATAAACCTACCACAGGGGAAAAGTAAGCCCCCAAGAAAGGAAATGAAATGTTTTTATTGTTGTTACATATACCTCCAGAAAAGTTATGGATACATTTTCCTGGATATTAACAGGACTGCAAGAGGAGGATCTGGGTGGCAGGAGGGTGATGAAGAGGAGGCTGATAAGGACTCTCGGGATTTGGGAACACAGGCACAAGCCATAGTCTGTTTAAATGGTTAGGTTATCAATGTTGTCAAATTGGGATGTCAAAATTATGAACTGGTCTAGGGAGAATTTCATCTGCATGTAGACAGATCTCATTAGAACATCCTTAAAATGTTTTTCTACAACTGAAGCAAATTTTGCCTAAGAAAGAGTTGAATCACTGCCTGACTTGGGAAATCTAAATATGCATCTCATCCATCTTTGGCTAGTGATGGACCGTCCTCGGCTTTACCTGAACTCTTTGCAGTTCTGTATTCTTTTCTCTCTGATGCTAAGTTCATGGCAAGGAGAACTAATACAAAGCCTTGGTCAATAGTTGTAGCATCTGGCATCTGGCTGAGGAGAGATTTTCTCAGCATTTTCCCTCACAAAGCCAAATTCCATCTATGTTTTGTACAATTCTCCCAAATTGATAGAGATGGGGTCTCACTTTGTTGCTCAGGCTCGTCTGGAATGGCCGGCCTCAAACGATCCTCCTGCCTCTTCCAAAATGCCAAGATTACAGGTGTGAGCCACCACATTTCCCCCAGACTGAGAGGTGAGCCTCAGCAAAGTCCAAGACTTCATGGGCTAACAATTTCTCTTGGGCTTATATGAGTGTAAGATTCTTTAGGGCTCCTCTGGGGCCTACTAGAGGAGGCTAATTTAGTCCAGGCCTTCCTTTCACCCATAGTCCCAAAGGTAGACATCTGATGTTATCTCCAAGTGAAATCATACCCAAGTATAAAGACATATACTATAATAATTGAAAGAATACCATGAGAAGGACTTAACTTTAGTTATTAAATGAAAATGCTTAAAATGTGTCTAGACACATTTTAATATACTGGAATCCTCAAAAAGTGGAATGGCCTGGATTCTGTTGACCTGATAAAGGCCTATTGAGGAATCCTAATCATTACAGACAGTTTCTATATGAATCATGAAAATGTATTTAACTCATGGTCACACAACATATGGGTAATTAACAAATATGTAATGAGTCTATAACTTCCTGCACAGGCAGAGGAAGCACACATTTTCATTAGGAAGCACTCTTACATGAACTATTACTTAAATGTGTGTAGGTCTATGCAGAATGAAATGTTCCTACTTTAAATATCAAGTTCAGTGCTATATCTGTTTGATATTTAAAACATTGATAAGCACATTTTCAAAAGATGTGGAAAAAGAGAAATATAAAACTCGCATCAGTTCATTTTTCCTTTACTGGTAATTAGCAGATAGAAAAAAAGGTGCTATTTGTGACTAATGCTTAGTTTTATGATTTTAAATTACACTCTGTCTCCATTGGATGCATAAATAAGAGCCCTCTAACTACATTTTCCTTTTTCTACCCTTCCAACACTAACAAGGAGATTAGCTCACACATATTCACTACCCAATATGGTTTTGTTCCTAGTTATATACTTTGATATTCAGCAAAAAGTTCTAAATTGCTCACTTACTGAGCTGAATCACATAGAGGGCTGAAATTCATCCATTAATGAATTATTGTACTGCCTGAGGTCTGCTTACAGCTACCTGATTTTAGAATTAATGGCAGAATAAATCTTAAGAGGAAGGCCAATATATTTTAATTTTATGCATATTACCTATTTGAGCAATATATTCTAATACGAGTTTGGCTGTAAATATCTTATTACTACTAAGTATCAAAAGGAGTTCAGAAATATTCACCAATATACTTCATATCGCAACTTTAAATAAAATTAAAATTTAATCTACACTTCTGAGAATAGAATAATTGTCGCTCATTTACTAGAATAACACTCAGGAGTAGACTCATATAATGCTCATAAAACCATGAAAGAATAGCCATTGAACATTTAACTAGAATTGTCAGGTAAAAACTATAAACTGTAACTTAAAATAATTCTATTTTCTTCCTTTAACCACAGAAATAGCACCCAAATCAATTAGAGGTAGCTAAGAAATTTAAACTTGAGTAAAAATAAGATTTTTATTAAGGAGGGGAAAATCCTATCTTTTTCTTTTTTGTATTTAGACTATTTCCTTTACAAAATAGCTAAAAACAACATTACAATAAAAATGTCACAGGTAAGCCAAAATATAGAATTTGTAACATTTAAGCTAAATAAAAGCATTATTTATAGTTTTCAGAGAAAAATAGTCTATCTTTTGATACAATACAAAGAAGAATCTATTAAAATGATTTTTCTAAATTGGGTTTGGAAGAGAATGGGCTTAAGTAACTTTTCCGTTGGTTGCTAGGAGAGCTAAATGATGTTCTTTCTGAACAAGCAACACAAAGCGTTACATTTTACTGCAGTTAAAGGGAAATGGGATGGGGCAGGTGAATAGAGAGGGGCGGGAAAGGACAGCAGGTCTCAGGCAATCTTCATGCTGTGCCCATTGGGGGAAGGAGCACCAAATAGAAACATTATTTATCTTTGAGAGGTGAAGTCATGGATAACTTTTTCCGTTCATTTTTCTGTTGTGTTTTATGAGTTATATGAGTTAAATGAAGATTTTTTTTTTTTCTAGAAGTTCTCTATGATTATTTTTCAAATCTCCTTGAACAAAACTTCTTAATAGTTTACTGGGTCTTGCTTCCATTTTCAAGTTTCTCTATTATTTTTCTAGCTGCTATGTATTAGGGTAAAGCTAGAGCTTCAATAATTAGAAGCAGAGATCGAATGACCTAAGGTATATATCTCTCTCACCTGGTCTCAGTGTGGATAGTCTAGATCAGTGGGGCAGATCTCGTTTCTGTGCCCATTCAGAGTTCCAGGTCCCATCCAAGCAATTGCTCCACCATCCCCTAGGACACGGTCAACATGTGTGTGGTTAAAGCTAGGTCGATGCCCACCTGGGCTCCAGCCAAGTGTGAAAGGACAAGAGGGTGCATTGACACATCACTTCTACTTCCACTCTATGTGTGAGATCCTGATGACACAGCTTCGCCTGATTGCAGAGGGAACTGAGAAACGTGATCAAGCTAGGCAGTCATCCATCCTACATACGACTACTACTACTACTACTACTACTACTACTACTACTACTACTACCACCACCACCACCACCGCCACCATGGAGTAGGTTAAAATGGACTTTATGGGTAGCTACCCATCGCAACATGAAACATGAAGATTTCATAGTATATGCCTAATATTTCCAATGTCAAAGTCTCTGCAGGTCTGACTTTGCTGTCTATTTCTTCTGCTTTTCACTTACAGTGTCATGTTTCCCTTTGTGTTTGAGGATTTTTGCCCATGAGTTCATGTTTATGTTCTATGGGAATATATGGTTATGTTCTATGGGAAAATAATTTTGCAGGAATGTTTTGAAGTCTGGGTTAAAGTTGCATTATTTCACAGAGGGAATGTATTTGCTTTTGCCTACCAGCTCTAAATAATTTTAAAAATGTATCTGCTTAAGTTCTGGTTGGGCCTTATAGGCAAGTTTCCTTGTTGATATCTTCCAGGCAGTACACTCAATTCCAGCTGTCATCATTCTGAGACTGCATCCCTTTTGGGCCTCACCCTCAGTGGGCTCCGATCTCTATCTGCAGGTCAAATCACACGATAAGGTTGTCAGAGTGGAGCCATAATGGATGGGCAGATGTCTTGGTGCCCGCTTCCTTTCTAAATTCCTGTTATTACTAAATCTTGGCTTCCACAGACTCCTTGTTTTTGTGCCGGCTTTGCAAGGCATTTGAAATTATGGGTTTTTTAAACTGTGGGTGTTTGTTTTATATTTTTAACCAGTATTTTATTTTTCTTATTGGAAAGACTGGAATTTCTGGTCCAATAGAACATCAGAAATGGAAATTCCAAATATAATTTCATGTGACAATCATGACCATGATTTTAGAGAGATCATCACAAATAGATGAGAACTAGCAATACAAGCCTGGAGTTTTACTCCTGAGTCTTATGTGTTATGTAATCATATCCAGAACTTGGATTTCTTCATCTGTAAAATGGGGAGAATAATAACCATGTTACCCATCTCAGTGGGTTATGATGATGACAGAACAAGGAGCTTTGCAAATTCTTAAACAATATTGCCAGTTGGAATTGAGACTGAGAACATCACAAGCCACAAGCATAAGAGCATGAGTATGTCAATAGGCAACAGACATGTTAAAATGCAATGATTTACAAAGCCATTTTCTGATATCTTCCACAGGCCCTACTCCTGCTGAGCTGTCCCTCTCGTTATTGGTTTCACCTGTGAAACAGTTCACTGCCACTGCTGACTTCACCGAATATCTTCTTTGTACTTCCATCTGCGTTTTATGTGAACTCTGGAGCGATTAGTTGCTAATATCAACATTGGTGCACCGTCTAGGAACATTTATTGCTCCCCTGCTTGGCTTAATGTTTCTGACTTGGTACCATAGTATTATTAATAGTCACAGGGTACAATAAAAGAAAATTAAGTGTTTATTTTGTTTAGGCTTTAGCCACTTTACCTACAGCCTTTTTCCATTACATTTGCACATAAATGAGCATACGCCACATTTTTTTAGATGCAAATCAGGTTTTAACTTTGCTAATCATATAGTTTCCTTTCTGGTAGTCTTCCAGGCTAGTTTCAGTGGACTCCAGATGCATGCATATTGTAGCAAATGAAGAAATGGCCATGTGGTAGATGTTTGCCCTTTTGTGATTCACAAATCGTGTTTTGGCAGAAAAACTATATTTTTAAATCCAGTGTTACTCTGAACATTCCTTTTCAATTCCAGGAGCACATCTTTAAGTTTCAGGCTGAAGTTCGTTGTTCAATTCCAGATTATTTTCTAGCACATAGTTGGGAACAACTGCCATGGAATATGTAATCGTTGAAGGCATGAGAACCACTTGAAATCGAAGTTACTAGAACCAAATTTTAGCATTAAAGCGCCCCCATTTCTCAGCACGAGAAGCCCAAAGCCCTGAGATACTTAAGTGGGCATCCACAGCCAATGCAGTGAGTTTATTCCGTGATTCCTACTTTCTCTACCACCTCCTAGGCAATGTTCTTCCAAATGAAGTGTTTGCTTTGCCTTGAAAAGACAAATTAATATTTTACATGGCAAGAACTCTTTACTCCTTGGTGGGATATTTCCAACTTGATTTATATGATGGTGTTTAAATGCTTAAAAGCTTTTGTAAGGCAGGGTTTCAATCGATTAAAGAATTTAGTTTCCCTTGAGGTTCTTGCATCAGATATTATCTCAGAAGGCCTACTTCCTAAGATTTATAATCCAATCTCTTCCTCATGTTAACCATACATCCCACTGGACCAAGCTTGGGGATTTTAGCCCAGCATCATCATGCAGAGTGACTGCAAACAGCACGGTGGAGCCTGCATGCCCCAACTTTCTACCAGTGGACTCTGGCTGTACAAGACTTCAGTTTGCTTGCTCACCTAGCAATATACATGAGTCCTCTGGGCTTCTGGGAATATCTCACAGGTTCAAAAAAAAAAAAAAAAACAGATGATTTTGAACAGAAAGACAGAAACACAGTATTCCAAGATAATCTGGAATACATGAGTCCTTCTTTATTAAGTCAAAAACTTCTGCCTTTTCACTTAAAGGAAGTGAAAGTGACATATCTGAATTGACCTATCTTTGACATATCTGAATCTCCAACTCCTTGAGGCTGGAAACGGCACCTATCATAGCACCTAGGTACATAAATGTTCAGCAAACATTTGTTGAGTGAATAAATAAAATAAATGAATGTGCAAATAAATTAATGAGGAGTAGCCTGAGATGTGGGAAGAAGGAAGGGAGGAGGTGAAAACCTGGATGCCCCGTTGTCACTGTCTTCAGCTCTGTCTGGACTGAGACTTCAACTTAAGAAGAGACCTTGGAAGTCGGACACTCCTCATCACTTGCCAACGTGGCATGGGGTTCTTGGTGAAGCTTGATGTTTCCATCTGTAACATGGGGCTAATTATACACGAATTGAGAAGATTACATGATTTAATATATGTAAGTACACAGAATAGTATCTGGCACTGCTTTTGCTGTTATGTGGTCATCATCATCATCATCATCATCATCAGTCATTCCACCAGAAATTCAGGATTGCAATGTTTGATCCTAGAAACAGTACAGCTCAACTGTCAGCTCTTTAATTTTTTTTTTCAAAGGTTGGGGTTCTCTCAGGTTGCATGCACAATCCTGGGACCACACACCCACCTTTTGTGGGTGTGCTCACCTGTCATCCTGACCTCAGCACGAACAGCCACTTTACTCCTGCTAAGTGAGAGGCTCATATGCACTTTTTAGACTGTATTGGATTTTATAAAACCTTAAAATCGGTAATTTATGTGCCACTAGCAACTTGTCTTTAACAGGTAGAGAGGGGTCTGGAACCCATCCTAGGAAAAAGCAAATGACATTTCTCTCTTGTGACCCAGTCGTTGCAAATTTGGTCTTTTGTCTTTGCAAGGAACCTAGTGCTAGAGCCATTACCAGGTTATCATATTGGGGGGAGGGTGGGGTGAAAACCTGGGAGGGGAGGGGGAAAGCAAGCAGGTAGAGGGTCTAAAGCTGTGGGCTGGTTGGGGCATATACACTTAGAAAGACACTGCCTTTGGTGATCTCCTGATATTGCTTTCCTGCACCACTGATGCTTCGGATATACAGTTAACATGGCTTCCTCCCAGGCTTTATCATCATAGGCCAAACTCCTCTCGTATGAATCTCTTACCCAAGGTAATGTTGATCAGCTACTACTCCTCTCCCCTTGTCCTGACCAAGTGCCCTCTACTGTCTCTCATCTCATCAGGGCTCCCACTGCAATGCCCAGGAGATGATGCAAGCCATCCTTACCTCACTTGAAAAGTTATCTTCCTTAAGTTTCAAACTTTCAAGACCATATGTTGTGCTTTAGTTTGACATGGTCATTGATTATAAACTTTTACTTATTTATCTTTCTTTTTATCTCAACTTGGTGTCCTGGATGTAGAAATTTAATTGAGAAAACTTCTAGAGCAATTGTTATAGATTAACAGAAAAGAAAAACCTGAGGGTAAATATAAAATCATCCACAATCCCACCATCTTAACTCTAATACCTCTACCATTTTAATGCAGCAAACTACCCTTTTTATATGTACTTTTATGTAGCTATAACCAGATTCTACTTGAGCCTTTGCCTGTGCTAAAATTCTGCTTGTTCCCATGATATTATAAACATTATTTTCCATGTTGTAATATGGGGTTTATAATTATCATTTTAACGTCTGCATACTGTAATTTTCCTTTAGGTTTCTTATAAATTATTTTGTATCTAATAGCATAAGATATCAAGAGCATCTTACACTACTAGACATTAGTGTGGCTTTTGATGCTTTTCATTTAATTCTATGGTGAAGATCTTGGTGCAATGGAGTTTTGGCACTTTCATTATTTCGTAAGGTTTTATTATTGCATCTTCTCTCCTTTTTAGGCTCCCCTCTACCACCTATCCTTTAAAGGTGGCAGTTCTCTTGGGTTTCATGCATAAGCCTCCTTCTGCACATCTCTTCTCCCTTAGGAAGCTCATCTACTATCAAGGCCTTACCTCGCCAAACATTCTTCAGGGTCCCAGACCCATATTTATTAACCCTGCAAACATGTACCATGTCATCACATTAACTCCTCAAAATTTTCCCTAACCCTAAACAGTAACTTCTCCTGGAAGCTGCTCTACCTTCTGAGCAGATATCCTCAGACAATGGTGCCCCATCCACCAGATCTGCTTGGTTAGCAACAGCTCTAGGAATCTTCTCTCTCTTTTCTCCATATCCAATAGGCACCGAGTCCTCTGCAGTGCTGCCTTAGAAATCTCTTTACATGTTGGATTGCTTCTCTTATTGGCTCCCACATGGTCACTGCCTTGATCCAGGCCTTTATCATCTTGATAAAGATGATAATTGTTAACTGGTTTCCATGCTGATAATTTCTTACCACTGCAACCCGTCTGATCTTCTTAAACAAAGCTCCTTGATTAAAAAATTTAATTAGGGCCAGGTGTGGTGGCTCACGCCTATAATCCCAGCACTTTGGGAGGCCGAGGCGGGTGGATCACAAGGTCAGGAGATCGAGACCATCCTGGCCAGGATGGTGAAACCCCATCTCTACTAAAAATACAAAAATTAGCCGGGCATGGTGGCAGGCACCTGTAGTCTCAGCTCCTTGGGAGGCTGAGGCAGAAGAATCGCTTGAACCTAGGAGGTGGAGGTTGCAGTGAGCAGAGATGGCACCACTGCACTGTAGCCTGGGTGACAGAGCGAGACTCTGACTCAAAAAAAAAAAAAAAAATTAATTAATTAATTTAGTTTTCTATTAACTACAGAAGTAGTTGTCAAAGTTTAGCATGCTTCAGGATCACCTAGAGGACTTGTGAAATCAGAGATTGCTGGGTATCACCCCCCAGAATTTGTGATTCAGTAGGTTTGGTGGGGTTGTGAGGAGAGGGACAGCAGAGAATATGCATTTCTAGCAAGTTTCCAGGGGATACTGATACTGCTATTCTGGGAGCCACACTTTGAAAACCACTGTTCTATAAGATAATAGTTAAGTTTCTAATCATATCCATTTTGAAATTGGGGCTCAGTTTATCCTTCCAGCCATATTTTGTCAAAGTTGTCTAGTGAAAATCACTTTCCAGCTATTCTAAAATTCCCAACTATGTGTGGTTTCTATCTGCTTTCAGAATTACCCCTCGTTGTATATGCTGTAACTTCTGCCTGAATAGCCTCATATTTAAGTTTTTCTTTGTCAATTGGCAAACAATTACTACAAAGCTACAAATTCAAATATGTATCTAGAGCAGTTCAAGAGCAAAAATGCATACAGTGAGAGGATGGACAAATAAAGAGAGTTCCATTTAAAGTAGTGGGTACATATCCAGAAGAAATGAAACTGGTATGAAAGGAAGTGAATCACAGGTATCTGTGCTCCCATGTTTATTGCAGCACTACTCCCAACAGACAAGATAGGGAATCAACCTAAGTGTCCGTCAACAGAAGAATGGATAAAGGAAATGTGATATATATATACATATATACACACACACACACACACACACACACAATGGAATACTATTCAGACATAAAAAGAAGGAAATACTGTCATTACAACAACATAGATGGACCAGGAGAACATTATACTAAGTGAAATAAGCCAGGCATAGAAAGACAAATACCATGTCTTTCACTTACATGTGAAATCTAAAGAGTTGACCTCACAGAAGCAGAGAGTAGAATGATGGTTATGAGGGGCTGGTGAGGCTGCAAGGCAAGGAATGAGGAGATATGAGTGGAAGGACATAGAATTTCACTTAGATTGCAGGAATAAATTCAAGAGATTTATTGGGCAACATAGTGAATAGAGGTAATAGTAATGTATTGCAGACTTGAACATTGATAAGGGAATAGATTTTAAGTGTTCTCATATTTAAAAATATATGAAGCAATGCATATGTTAATTAGCTTTATCTAGCCATTCTACAATGTTACATATATAAAAACATGGTTATGTACACCATTAAAATGTACAATTTTGTAGATATAAAAAATAAACAAATAATGAATAATAGATAAAAGGGCAGCCTCTGTCTCCCTCCTACTAATTATCCCCTGAGAATATTGCTAAGTCATTGGAATTTTTCAATAGAAGCCAGAATTCCAGGGTTTTTGTTTGTTTGTTTTTGAGACAGATTCTCACTCTTGTCACATAGGCTAGTGTGCAGTGGCATGATCTCGGCTCACTGCAACCTCTGCCTCCTGTGGTCAAGTGATTCTCCTACTACAGCCTCCCGAGTAGCTGGGATTACAGGTGCATACCACAATGCCTGGCTAATTTTTGTATTTTTGGTAGAGATGTGGTTTCACCACGCGGACCAGGCTGGTCTCAAACTCCTGACCTCTTAATCCACTCGCCTCAGGCTCCCAAAGTGCTGGGATTACAGGCGTGAGCCACCGCACCCGGCCTAGAATTCCAGATTTCTAAGCAAGATCTCCACATTCTTAGATATTGGTAATGGATTTCAATAAATGTAAAACCATATGCTGGCTGAATTAAACATAACTGCAGGCTGAATTCAGCCCAAGGCCCATAAGTTTGCAACTATAGTGCTACTCCTTATTCAAGACCAAGTCCAATAACTGTTCTTTCACACAGCATTCCTGATGTCTCCCAGGACTCCCAATGTGCACACGCACGTGCAAAAGCTTAGTCACACTGTCCTTTCTGTTCTTAAGTTACTGTGTTAAAATCTATATAAAAGCATGTGCTTCAATTAAACCATCTACATAAATGTCACCCCCAACCCACAACTAAAGGCTGAAGAGCAGAAACTTAGATTAACTTCTTTTTTTCTTATTTCCTAATGTAGTATGCCTATCCAATACCTGTTGAAGGACGGAAGAAAGATCTAATAGACAAATAAAGGTAAACTCTCCCTTTAGAAAACAGCAAGCGATATTTTATTCCATACATCATAACTTCCCTTTGTATGGATTTCTTCAGTGACATGTTAGATTTTTCACAATGAAACAGTCAAATTTTAGCCATGCTTTCCACAGATGTACAGAAAAATGTTAGTCCAAGCTAATAGAAACACTGGAAGGATTTGGATCAAGCAGCATTATTTTAACCTGTCTTTCAAGAGAAAAATGATGGAATGATTCATGACGGTGACTAAAGGCATCAATATTCTCATATCATAACTCTAGGTAAGCTTTCACATACATGTAATTAATCACAGCATTAGAAATGGGAAAATGTATGTGTCAACCCAAGATCCAGCTGTCTCCTACCTATTTAATCCAAAGAAACCCAACAAAACAAAAAGCAAAACTGCAAGAACAAAAATCAGTTCTGTACTGTGCCAGACAGAGAAATCAAACCAGAAAATTCTTCCTTATCCTCCATCCGTGTCTCTTTTTTATTCCTGAAGTTGTCCAGCCTCACAGTTCTGCATGTGATTTGAAAGCAGTTAAATAGAAAGCTAAAAGTTTTCGAATTAATTTAACCAGAGGTTTTGTTGAGCCCTGAAGGGTCTTTCCTAAGAAGAAAATGTTATTGTCAATGGTGCCCTTCAATCTATACTTTCTGTCTTAATAAAACTGGTTGCAGAGTGTGCAATGCAAAGTCAGGTTGCCTTTCATCTTTCGCTAAGCATTAAAGCATGGAGGAAAGAAAAAAAACACTTTAAGATAATTGCAATTTTCTTCAATTATATAATATAACTTCATAACCTGTAAGGGTTTTCATTAACCAAGGTTCATCAATTCTAATCGGGCTGCCCTCACATTGGAGAGGCCCATACCAGTGTAATTAAAGCTGCCGATTCTGCTGACAGCATTCTTCAGTTTCCAGGGCCCTTATCATTGATGGATAAGTCATCGAGCTGCATGTGATGGCCCTACATATTGCCTTCTTGCCTTCACTTTTCAGGAGAGAAGTTAATCTCCATGCTTTTAATTTACTCTTCATACATTCTTCCCCTAGAGCCAATGATATTAATCAGTGTTTTTTTTAAAAAAAGAAATTAGGCAAAATTATGTTTTAAAATGTTTAAATAGAGCCATCTGTCTTCGGTTCTCCTTCCCCCTTTCTCATTGAATAGCCTTCATGCTCTTATAGCACATTGATTTTTATATCATGGATTAATATTTTCTTTAGGAAAATACATCTGATTTCCCGGATCCTCTAATATAAAGTACCTAAATCAATAAGGTAGTTACAGATGATGCTGTTATAATTACCTCTTTTCTTTTAGAACACCTTCTCATCATGAGTTAGATGTGAGATTGCAATGCATGCCATGGTCCCTTATTTGAAACGATCCAGGTTACCACAGCAGAAGCAAGCCTGCACGAGTCTGACTCTGCACAACCTTTTCTTTTCACACTTCCTCTCTTGTTGGTCAGTCTCAACACTTTCTCCCAAAGCACTGTTTTAATCATGATACTCCCTTATGGAGAAACTTAAGGTTGGATTAAACTATCCTAGTCAGCAATTAAACACTTTCTCCGAAGTCACTGTGCTATGAGACTCTAATTTTACCTCCTTAGAAGAGCAAACAGTAGAGAGGAACATTGACCTTGAGCCCAGGTGTTCTGGCCCAGTAGCCTGCCTTCATCAGAGTTGGTCGCTCCTGCTGCAGGTTCAAGGTCAATGAACTCTGACTATTGCCTTCAGCATGCCATTGGAGAGCTGTATCCTTCTCCTTTTGATAAAATCCTCTTGGCTGACGTATTTTCAGCTTGAACATTTTGCTCTATCTGCTCCAGGAAGACAGGTCTGCTGTTGGTGCCCTGCCCATGACTTACATATCTTCCACTTAGTTACAAGACTACTTCCTTTTCCTCAGGGGATATGTTCAAAGACCTTCAGTGGATGCCTAAAACTGCAAGGAGAACCCAACCCTATATCTACCATGTTTTTTTTCCTGCACATACACACCCATGATAGATTTAAAATTTCGATAAATTTATAAATTTGATATTACAGAGATTAACAATAACTAATAAAAATAGAACAATTATAACCATATACTGGAATAAAGGTTATGTGAATGTGGTATCTCACTCTCAAAATATCTTGTACTGTACTCATCATTTTCTTCTTCTTGTGATGATGTGATAACGTAGCAGGCTACTAGGAGACTCATGGGTGTGTGGTATATTCATTGTGGACCTGCTGGATGAAGGGATGATGCATGTCCTGGGCGGGATGGTGCAGGTCAGCATGAAATTTTATCAGGCTACTCAGAACGGTGTGCAATTTAAAACCTATGAGTTGTTTATTTCTGGAATTTTCCATTTACTATTTTCAGACCATGGTTGATAGTAATTGACACTGCAGAAAGCAAAACTGAGGATAAGAGGGGACTGCTGTGCTGAGATTTATATGACATTTATACAGCAGTAATTGTTTTATAAACACTCTTATTATTTCATCGCACCAGTATCCACATCAACCTTTTAAAAAATAGAGGAAAACTTAGGACTCCTGCATAAAGAACTAAATCTTCAAAATCTGATTTCAAACTCAGTTACTCTTAGATATTGTTCTCTATCACAGTGACTCTCACCTGGTTCCGATCATGCCAGCAAGTCCACTGCCCTTTACTGACACCAGCAGTGACCTTTGCAATATTACTGATATTTCTAATTCCTATTGCTGACACATTTCTTTGCATTTTTCCTAGCAACCCCATTTGATAATGAATGAACTTCTTAAGGGCAATGACCTTTGTTTTCTTTGAAACTTCTTCCAAAAGGTGCAAGAGGAACCCTGGGTTTGGAGTTAGTAACTCCAACATTTACTAGCACTGGGACCTTGAATCTTTCTAGAAATCTCTGGAAGACTGAGTTTACTATCATTACATGGGGACAACCATGTTGTCTGCCCCAGTACTTCAGTAGGCAGGGCTGTGGGTAAAGATCAAATCAATTATAGTCCACCAGGGCACTTCGTAAACAGCCAAGGCTCATGCAGATGCTATAACACTTAAACGCTGAATAAATTTTGCTAACAGAAAAACCAGCCAAGATTTATGATGAAACATACAGGATAGTGATTTCACTACTCTAACCCTAGTCAACTACAATGAATTTCAAATGTTTCATCTTTTTTCTATCACCATGCTAGAGTCTTAAACCGAAATATGTAAGGATCAGGGAGTCATTAGAAATGTGTGAAGAAGACCTCACATAAGATATGATACTAAAGCATGCTGGGGACAGTGACAAAATGAAGAGTCCATGTCTTGTCTAAAGCAGAAAACTGGCACTAGATCCGCCCAACTGTCACCCTGCACAAAGGTGTGACAACTATCTCACTGCCATCCATATTTTTATAAGTGAAACTTATAAAAGTACAATTCATATTTTTATAAGTGAAATACCTAGACGTTTAAATTGTTGTCCTTTAATTCGGTTATTAAAATAACTGTGTAGTGGTCAAGTACATCATTAATGGATATGCTCCATGTGTCACAAGGGTTTGCAACTTTTGGCTCAGGATTTTTAACATCTGAGTTTGTATGAACAATCAGCAAGTGTTCTTCAGCTCCAGTGAAAACTAACTCTGGACCAAGATTTTGGGGGCCATTTAAAACAGGTATAAGGCATGGTGCCTGCATCAAAGGAGAGGAATTAATAATTATTATGTGCCTAACATTTATTCAGTTACTTTACATACTTAATCAGTTTACTTTAACATAATCCTTATGAATTTACAAGGTGATTACTGTTACAATCACTTTGCTAATGAAGTAACCAAGGTTCCTTGCCCAGGAGCATGTGACGTAACTGCTAAGTGGTGGCGCAATAATGTTAACTCAGTCCTGGTTATTGTCAAAACTCATGTTTCTCCACCATGGAAGGGAACTTTTCAAAGTAGCCAGAAAAGGGGACTTGAAATGTTTCTAATGCACAGAAATGATAAATGCTCCAGGTGATGGATGCCCTAGTATACCCTGACTTGATCATTACACATTCTACGCATGTAACAAAATATCACATATACTTCATAAATATGTACAAATAGTATGTATCAACAAAAAACGGAACAAAACTATCACAGATCCCTTTAGTGGAGACCAAATTTAGTGAAAATCAGTTGTCTTTCTGCTTTATTGCAGTACAAGGGAATAAATAAAAGATGGTGAACCCAGCACAGAATCAAAAGAATCAAAGACCCAGAGAATAACTGAAATTTAAATGCTGGATGGTGGTGACACTTTGATAAGACATTAGAAAAAGATATAAACTGGTGAGGAATATGTCACTCTGAGAAACTTAGTGAAGGATATGGGCATTGGGTTAGGGTTATTTAGGATTTCTTTTTTCTTTTCTTTTCTTTCCTTTTTTTTTTTTTTTTTTTTTTTTGAGACAGGTCCCACTCTGTCACCCAGGCTGGAATACAGTGGCGTGATCTCGGCTCACTGCTACCTCCACCTCCTGGGTTTAAGCAATTCTCCTGCCTCAGTCTCCCAAGTAGCTGGGATTACAGGCATGCACCACAATGCCTGGCTAATTTTTGTATTTTTAGTACAGATGGGGTTTCACCATGTTGGCCAGGCTGGTATTGAATTCCTGACCTCTAGTGGTCCATTCGCCTCGGCCTCCCAACGTGCTGGGATTACACGCATGAGCCACCACACCTGGCCAAGGGAATTAGGCTTTGGATAAACAGAGGATGGTAGGGGAAACGGCATAAACGAGAGACTGAGTGGATATGAGTATCTTACCAGATACTAATATAGTTCTGCTTTCCCCCCACTCTTTACCTTCTAACACCCTCCAGCTTCTGTGGAGGAGTATCTGTTGGTTTCGCTTGGCTTCATGTTCTCCCAGCTTATGGTAACAACACCCTTCCTGTTTTTCCTTTGGGGAACAGTCCTGCTGTCATTCTGTCCTGGGGTTTCTCTGATCCTGTGCATAGAGTCTCCTGCACAAGGTCACACTCACACATTCAGAATCCGGAAGTGAGAAGATTCTCCATGGAGGCAACACAGGCCTAATGGTGTCTCTTCAATTCCTTGGGTAGACAATTCTCTTCAGAAGGTACCAGACAGATTAACCGTCAGTTGCCCACAGCCATGGCTGATTCAACAATACACTTTTTCATGGGCTTCCCCTCCTTCTCTAATTCAGTCTTGCTCATCTCCTGCTCCTACTCCCTGGATTCACTTCCCAAATGAACTGCGTGTTCCAAGCTCTTGAGTTAGTTATGCTCTGCCTGGGAGAAACTCTGGTTAAGGCAGTTGTTCTTGCCAAGATTGCCAAACTGTTCTGCCACCCATCCTTCCCAAAGCAGGATTGCTCAGGTCAAAGCAAGATGGGTTTGACTCTGTTACTGACCTATCCTCTACTATTCTAAAAATTTCACCGCTTCACTTTTATCAGCTACTGTCCATTTCTGTCCCTTGCCACCAAAAAAACCCTGATTTATGACTCTATTTCAAGTAGACCTATATCCTACCATTGAATAATAGTAGAAAAGTTCTGTACACATACTAATACAAAAATCTCGCTAAATAGTGTGGCTATTGCTTTGGATGGCAAGAAATTCTGAAACATCTGACAGTATTATTAAATGGCTCCTGAGAAACAAACATTATGGGTGGGCTGCACAGTCATCTGGCAGCGATTCACGGTATTTCTGCCAATGCCCACACCTGCCATGATGAAGTGCTGGAATCCAGCATTTCCTTCATAACCACCTGGGCCTTGAAGACTAACATTATATTTGATTTTTGAATTTGTGCAAATCTATAGGATATTTGATAAGATTTTTACATGTATTTAATGTGGAGAGATCAACTCAGGGCATTTAGGGTGTCCATCACCCAAGCACAACATTTTTTTAAACTTTTATGTTCAGTGTACAGGTTTGTTGCATACGTAAACTTGTGTCATGGGGTTTTGTTGTACAGACTATTTTGTCATTCAGGTATTAAGCTCAGTACCCAGTAGATTTTTTTTTTTTTCCTGATCCTCTCCCTCCTTCCATCCTCCACCCTCCGATAGGCCCCACTGTGTGTTGTTCCCCTCTTCGTGTCCATGTGTTCTCATCATTTAGCTCCCACTTATAAGTGAGAACATGCAGTATCTGGTTTTCTGTTCCTGTGTTAGTTTGCTAAGGATAATGGTCTCCCTCTCCATCCATGTGCCTGCAAAGGACATGATCTCATTCTTTTTTACAACTCCATAGTATTTCATGGTGTACATGTACCACATTTTCTTTATCCAGTCTGTCAATGATGGGCATTTAGGTTGATTCCATGTCTTTGCTTATAATATATATTTTAAACTATAGTAACCTTACTCTGCTATCAAACATTGAGTTATACCTTCAATCTTACTATATATTTGTACTCTTTAACCCACTTCTCTTCACCCACCCTCTCCTCTAACTCATGCTGGCCAGTCTCTGATCTATCTTTCCATTCTTTACCTCCTCATGTTCACATTTTTAATCTTCTACAAACATGCTATATTTCTTTTTGTATGTGCATGGCTTATTTCACTCAAGATAATAACTTTCAGTTCTCATCCATGTTGCTGCAAATGACATGATTTTATTATTTTTATGGCAGAATAGTATTATATTGTGAATATATATATAATTTCCTTTTCTTTCTTTTTTTTGTTTTTGTTTGTTTTTGTTTTGTTTTGTTTGTTTGGAGTCATGCACTGACACTCAGGCTGGAGTGCAATGGTGCAATCTCGGCTCACTGTAACCTCCACATCCTGGGTTCAAGCAACTCTCCTGCCACAGCCTCCTGAGTAACTGGGACTACAGGCATGTGCCACCTCACCCAGCTAATTTTTCGTATTTTAGTAGAGATGGGGTTTCACCATGTTGCCCGAAGTGGTCTCAAACTCCTTAGCTCAGGCAATCTGCCTGCCTTGGCCTCCCAACGTGTTAGGATTACAGGTGTGAGTCACTGCATCCAGCCCCAAATTTTCTTTCTTCATTCATTCAGTGGTGGATACTTAAGTTGATTCCATATTTTTGCGATTGTGACTAGTTCTGCAATGAACATGTGAGTGCAATTATTTATCAAACATATTGATTTTTTTCCCTTTGGGTAGATACCCAGTTGTGAGATTGCTGGATCAAATCATAATTCTAGTTTTAAATTTTTGAGAAATCTCCATACTGTTTTTCACAGTGGCTTTACTAGTTTGTATTCCTACCAACAGTGTAATAGAGTTCTCTTTTCTCTGAATCCCTACCATCTGTTATTTTTTTTTCTTTTTAATAACTTCTCTATTACTCTCACCCACCAACTCATTGAAATCATTGTCTTTTTTAATCTGTCATGTAAGGACCACTCCTGTGATATAGTTTTCTATTTTCCAGGTGAGAAACTATAGAATTGATGCAAAAATTAAACTTATATCTCATTTTTCCACAACACTGTTTGCCCACTAAATCATATAGCTTTTCATTGTCACTTTAATTAAATGGGTTAGATTCATACTGAGTTCAAGAATATTTAACATTCCTTTATCTATCTAGCTATTGTCCTTCTTCTTATCTGTAGCTATCTATATTGCCCTTCGTCTTATCTATAGCTATATCAATAGCTATCTAGCTAGCTATTGTCCTTCTTCTTATCTATCATCTGTTTTTCCATCATTTATCATTCTATTTACCAAGTGGTTCCAAATATACAAATATATCCCTGAAAAGTGGCCATTTTTCTAAAATCTGCATCCCAAATTGCAAATAGAAAAATCTACATTATTATAGTGCATCTGGTCCTTGTTAATTCTTAATCTGTTGTATCTTTTACTGTCATGATTTCACCAGATGTGCAAGTCTATCTCATAAGTTAATATTTTACATAAACTACGCTAAAGAATTGTTGAAACAAAGTTGAGACTCCTTGGCTCCCAACACTCTCTCCATACAGGAGCAGTCTAATTCTAGCTGACCAAATGCCAAGAAGATCATAAAAATCCACTAACTTCGAAACTTGCAAATGAGTCCAAGATTTCCCCCAGCCTCCTTGGGTGTGTGTGTTTTACCCTCTGTTGGGTTTACAAAAGAAAAGATGCTCAGGATAATTCAGAATTTTATTAAAGATTAATACGTTTTTGAGAACTTTGCTAATACACTGCAAAAAAAAAAATGGGCTTTTTCTCTCTTAAAATAGAATTCAGAACAACGGGCTTTCTTTTAAACAATGGGTTCAAAAATAGAACTTGCCATTTGGAAAGCTTCTTGAGATTTTCTAGAACAGTGGCTTCCAAATGTAGCTGATCATTAGAATTGCCCAGGGGGCTTTTAATAAAAATGAAGATTGCATGGTCTCCCCCCAAATCTACTGAAGCAGAATTTCTGGCAAGTTGGACCAAATTTCCCTGGTGATTCTGATACTCAGCCAAGTTTGAAAACCATGGCTAGAGTCTGGAGTTGGAACATTAAATACTACCTAAGCAGTTAACATTTTAGTGCCTGTGGTTATAATTTTATTCTATTAATTTCCTTTGGCTTTATGTTTTGGAAGTGAAGCCTGGATGGGGAATCATTTGGCTATCATTTTGTCAAAATCCTTCCTTTTGAAAAAGCTCTTTGAAAAGCTTTAAAAGGCCCCTGAATGATGGATTTGCCCGCCAGTGTCTAGATCCTTTATTGCTGTAGTGACGGTTGCTCTTCTATCAGAATTGCACCTCCAAGAGCATGAAGAAAGGCCTGAGGGGAAGATGGGAAGTTATTTCTATCTTGGCTGAATCCTCAGAATTGAGTCAGAAAACTGGAGTGGACCAGCAGAAACCATCTGGTCCAGTTCCTGTCTTCATGTGGTTATGATTTGCTTCTAGGAATTTCAAAGCAGAGAGACTCCACTGCTGGTGTTTCAAGATCCCAGTAGTGAGTAAGTTCTTCCCTAGAGCCACCTGGTGTTGCTCACAAGCCAGCATGTCCTGATTCCCAATGCAGGGGAAAGGATGCCATTTCCCATCTGTCTCTAATTTATTCCCTAGAATGAAGAAGCTACACATAGAACAACATGAAAAGATGGATTAATCCTAACACAAGTTAAACATCCCTAATCCCAAAATCCAAAATTAAAAAGTCTTTTGAGCACCAACATGATGCCACAAGTGGAAAATTCCACACGTGACACTTTTGCTTTTCTAATGGTTCAATGTACACAAATGTTGCTTCATGCACAAAATTTTTTAAAATATTGTATAAAATTACCTTCAGGCTGTGTGTACAAGGTGTATATGAAACACAAATGAAGTTGGGTCCCATCCCAAGATACCTCATGATGTATATACAAATATTCTAAAATCAAAAAAAAATATTGAAGTATAAAAGACCTGTCTTCCAGCATTTTGGATAAGGGACACTCAACCGTATGAGCATGGTATAATGATAACCTAGACTGAGTCAATAAATCTAGATGGTAGTCCCAGCACTGCCACTAACAGAACATGCAAAATCATGCTAATTATTAATATTTTTGTGCCTTAGTTTCCTCATCTGCAAACCAAAGAAGTCAAACCCGTTCTGGCTTGATGTAGTATATGCCTATCATTCCATCATTCATTTACTCGGCCATCAACACCCTTCAATGTGCCTTAATGAGGTCAGTGCTCAGTAAATGTAGGGAGTGAGACAAACATGTCCCCTGACCACAAAGAGATGATATTTATAAAGAAAATGGACAAATAAGGAACAAACATTGATGTGTAATTACATTGATATCTTTTCTGCAAAAGAAAAGGAAAATGTTGAGACAGTCACTGTTTAGACACCATTTAGACTACAGTCTTTCCTCTCCATGACAGCATGCCTGGCCCTCTAATTCCCTGAAATGTGGAACAACAGATGGCCCAAGCGTTCCAAGAATTCTCCAAATGGACTGATTTACCCATCAGCATGAAACTGATCAATCTTACTAGATTTTGGCAGCTTCTAGATAACCATATTTATGAGGAAGTGTCCAAGTTTGCTTGCAAAACTATATATATTCCAAGAAAACCAATAGGGTCTCCAAACATTAGAGTCTAAAGAGACATGGCCCCAGGGTCAGTGTTATCACTTGGCTAGGAACTAGTGACAAGGTCAAAATTAGAAACTGAAGTCATCGATTGGTACATTAGCTTCACATAGAAAAAGTGTTTCATGGCCACAAAATGAACTATTAACTCAGCCCAAGTGTATGTTGGTTACAAAGGAACCCAACAGTATATGGATAACTCACTTAAATATATCACCAGTAATGGAAAACTTCTTCTATGGTATTTTATTTGCTGAATACTGTGGGTGGGGAGATGAGTGTCAGTCCAATATTAATCAACTCTACTAACAAGCTGTTTCTTTACACTGAGGCAACACTTGTAACTTTCCAGTATGTCTTTGGGTCAGTTGCATAGATGATACATGCAACAACTCTTTGAGGCAGATGGGATGATGTATTGTATCACATGCCCATCTGAAAGGATAAACTATGGGCTAAGGGGATTGAGTGAATCACTCTCCAGTCATGCAGTTAATTGGAAAATGTGTACACGCACTGCCCCCGACCCGTCTCCCCGAATCCCTGTCTATAGCAAAGGACTGCTTGTGTAAACACTGATAGTGACAAAGTCCACAAAGAATATATTACATGGAGGAGAATACATGGAATAGATCACACAGAAGAGAACAGAACACAGCTGGTCTCTGCTTATTCTGTATAGTCCATTGCATTCTTTCTCAGAAAGCCAAGTTGCCAGTGACTATACTAAATGATGAAGTAGGTAGACATCACATGCCTTTTTTCCCTTGTTTTTAAAGAAGAAAGGTCTTAGGTTAGACACTTCAGTTCTTTGTTCAATTGCATTTGAAATATTTCACTGTTGTTGCTGTTTATCAGCAACAATGGCTGCATCGACATCTTCATTATTCCTTCGGGATGAAATCTCAAACCCCCATGCAGTGAGGCTAGTTGTGTGACAGTGATGACAAGCACTTGTTCCATCACCTGAAGTACATTCTTGGCCATCCCTCCCATACCTACCTGTGATCTAAAGTAGGAAAGCCCTTAAACATACAGTCTGAAACAGAATTGGAAATTACAGATGGGTTAGCATTCAACACATGTGAACCACAGAAATCGGTTCAGTCAGCTGAATTCACCTCATTAGATTATCAGAAATTTTGATTCTGTGACAGCTTGAGTGGTGAACGTCTAAAAATATTTTTTTTCTCTCGGCAATTATGCAGAAGGCCAAGATTTTGATGTAACTAAATAGGGTCAGGCATTATGAGGAGCTGTTTGTTTTTGTTCTCATAAAAACAATTAGTAAGCTATTCACTAGAATCATTGATGGACACCAGTTCATTCAACGGGTCATTGTATTTCCTGTAATTCAGTCTTCCCACACTTTTTCATAAGAGCTGTCATTGGCTGGGACCCCCTTTGAGGGAAACAAGCCCTTGAAGAAACAATGACTCCAGTTTTTATGAATCGCACCCTAGAAAACACAGCCCAGCACACTGCAGGGGTAAAAGGCAGTGCCCAGCCCTGTGTCTTTGAAAGACTGGCTCAAAAATAGCCCGGGGCATTTTCCTGTTTGGAGAACTCAGTAACAGCTGTTCATAGCCCACATTTCTTTCATACCCTCCCCAACCACAAAGAAAATACAAACTCGCACTGGCTGTAGGAATGGACATTATTCAACATGCATGTGCTTTCAAAAATAGCACAGGAAGAGCTACAGACACAATGGAGGGAAAAATGAGGAAAACTTAGGAGGAGTAGAGAGACTAGGGAGGAGATGATTTTAAACAATGAGAAACTTAAAATAAGCAGGAAGGCAAAAAAGAAAGGGCAGGATTTGAAAAGTCTACCTCTGAGAAATGATAGGGTGGTGTCAAAAGGGCACTGTAGTGGAAGCTGTAAAAATCAAGGATGTTGTTGGCTCTGCTGCTAATTAGTTGTGTTTTCTAGAGCATACCCCTTACCATCTCCAGGCCGCTACCATAGAATGGTCAGGGGGTGGAAGCAATAGAGATTAAGTGGTCTCTAAAAATTCATCCTGATTCTCAAAATGTCACATTGTATGAAAGTATAGAATGTGGCTATTAGGCAGTGGGGAGTTGGGAGAAACACTGGATGTACTCTGCATGTATTTATGTATCAGTCCCCTGGAGAAGGGCATTCAGTGGTCTGAAGATGAGGAAAACAGAAACACACCCAGCTTCATGGGCATCTCCTTCCCTTATCCTAGAATAGCTGCCTGAGAGGATGGTGAGAAAGTGGTCTTACCCCCGCAGGCTACAGCAACAGCACCCAGAAAGCCCTAAAGTCCAGTTCACAGAGACCCACAACCACCAAAATCCCCCTGTCTTTCACGGAGTCTCCCTGTAGGTTCTTGCCAAGGATCACAAATTCAAGATGGCAGAGTGCATGGGCTTCAACAGAAGCCATTTAGCATGTAGGTAAAAAGTCAGATACTGAGCCAGACAGAACTGCATTTTCACTTTATTGAGTGTTTGATCTGTGACCTTTGGTATATACCTTAATCTCTCCCTGATCTTAATTTTTAAAATATTTCTCAAATGGAGACAGAAATGCAGTTATGAATTTTAAATGTAGTTGTCAAAGTGCATAGCACAGATTAAGTGCTTAATATATATTATCTATTCTTATTGTTAATGTTATATTCATGGGATGCTTTACTTAGCTTGGAGAAATGGTTTTTGTTTGATTTTCTCAGGTCCCTTGACCTCCTGAATCACCATATCATCTTTGATGAAAAAACAAACAAACCAACCAAACCAAAAGACCTCTAGCATGGGCTGGTCAAAGGGCTTCCAGCAAAGGCTGGTAGCAGTTGATCAGACATTGACTAGAGCTCTATCCAGCATGGAAAAATCAGCCTTAAATCCCTAATGTAGACCAATTAGTGAGTAAATCTCAACATTTTAAACTGGGACTCCAATTTTATAGTTAGAGCTCCCTAGGGCAACAGACGCACATTTTTCCATCAAGTCTAGGCATGTGGAGTGTTTCCCTTACCCCTCCCTTCAGAAAAAGGAGCAGGCTGAGTGTAGTGAGAGGCGAGGCAGGAGGATTGCTTGAGCCCAGGAGTTTGAGACCAGCCTGGGCAACATAGGGAGACCCCATCTCTACCAAATTAAATTTGGGAGGCTGAGGTAGGCGGATCATGAGGTCAAGAGATCGAGACCATTCTGGCCAACATGGTGAAACCCCTTCTCTACTAAAAATACAAAAATTAGCCCAGCATGGTGGCACTTGCCTGTAGTCTCAGCTACTTGGAAGGCTGAGGCAGGAGAATCACTTGAACCCAGGATATGGAGGTTACAATGAGCTGAGACTGTACCACTGCACTCCAGTTTGGGTGACAAAGCGAGACTCCGTCTCAAAAAAAGAAAAAAAAGAAAAAAAATTGCCAGGCATGGTGGTGCATGCCTGTGGTCCCAGCTACTTGGAGAGCTAAGGTGTGAGGATCACTTGAGACCAGGAGTTTGAGGCTGCAGTATGCCATGATCATGCCACTGCACTCCAGCTGGAGCCACAGAGGGAGACTCAATCTCAGAAAAAGTTGGGGGTTAGTTAAGGGGGACATAGTACATCTCCATTTTGGCAATCCCATAGGAAGACAGATGTTTCCTTTGGTTCTTCTGTGTTTGAACTGTGCTGAGGAATTAGTTAACAAACAGAAGCTATAGGCATACATACTTATCTGAAATGAGGAACCTAACACACAATGTCTGCTTTTTCTGCAGACACGGGGGTTAGATTATCTGAAAGGGCCCCAAGGGACAAATCATCCTAAGTGAGAGGAGGCTCTGAGGGACTATTTGATATTCAGGCAGACAGAGATTCAAACATGTGTTACATAGGGGATCCTTCCTAGCAGAAGCTGGAGAATAGACAGTCATCCATTCAGAAGGATTCATGTGAGTTTCTGTATGGAAGCAAGGCTTTGATATTTTACGGGCAATTTTTACTTCTAATACACATTGATGTAGTCTTCTTACAGCAAAATAGAATCATAGGATTTTTATTTTTTTTTATTTTATTTTTAGGATTTTTAAGTAGCACTAAAGTTATACAATCTTCTGTTGAACCCCTTCATTTTATTTGTCCAGGTAACTACTTGTCTGTATTTTAAAGTAAACCCTGAATGACCTAAATCTTCATGCAATAAAATCACGGTACAACACATGAGATTTTTGTTTATTTGTATTTGTTTTTGCAGGGCACTGAGTCAATCTGGCTAAATGCTCAAGGCCCTGGACACTGGATCATTCCCTTTGAAATAGACATGGCGACAGAAATGTACCTAAGGACCTTCCAAGGAAAACAGAACACACAGAAACACAAAGGTTCCACCTAAGTGGTAGAAACTGTGATAACCAACTCTGTAAATCTATGGATCAGATTTCACACCCGGAACTAGCTGGGCTCTGAAGGGGAGATTTCCAGGGCACCAGGCAAAGGTGGTTGTGGAGAAGGCTGAGGGGAAATAGGCTCAGGATGCTAACAGAATAGGGGCCACAAGGTCTCCAAAACAGAATCCCAGTTCTACAAATGGTCAGGGAACAACCTTTGGCATCTTTTCATTTTCAACATAATTTCCCGAGTGTCCAAATGAGGAGCACTCATGACAGAGCTCTCCCTCGGCCCAGCATCAATGGCTATAACCCTGGAGTTGGGTACAGCCCAAGTGTTGAGAAACCTTCACTCTCATTTCCTGAGGGGAGTCTGGTCCCCGGCCAGGCCAAGTGTGGTCCATGGGGAGTAGTCACGGCAATGTTAGTTTTTCTAGATCCTTTAGAGAACATCTATTCCCAGGCGATTCCAAAGCTGATCCAGAAAAGCAACACATACAAATCCTACCAACACTGTTTTTAGATTTCTTATGTCTACTGAGGGAGCAGTTAAGACCTGCCCTGTGGTAACAGTGTTATGTGGAGGAAAGTCCAAGAGTATCACCAAGGTTATGATTAAATCCAAGAGCATCTCTAAACAAATGAAACTTAGGGAAAGACAAGAATAGAATAGGGCAAAGGCAAAATATGCCACCTAAAATTCAAAACACTATCTCTATTTCTGCACTGTAGGCATAAGGGTGAAAAGGTCCCAAGCTAAGGGATGAGGACGTGATCAGAAGCAAAGTCAAGTGAGGACACTGGGATAGGAAGCATCTCATGGGCAATCACTGAGCACATACCAGTATTTTCATAGCACTGGACAGAATGAGGCAGACCCAGGCTGCTAGTCCCAGGAAAACAGAACTGACACAGTTGACTACAAGTTTTTCCAAGGAAATATGCATTTTTAGCCAAGTTTTCTTTGTGGACTCCAGCTCTGGCTGTTTGCTTTGTATTTGCCAAGTTTATAATATGAGTTTTATGATTTCTGTTAAGAGCAGTAAGTTTTCCTCAAGGAGAGGTCTAAAGTAGGTAAGCCTGGTTACTTTTCCAAAAGAGCCAGAGGAAACTTCAGGGAAACAGCAAGATGTGGAAACGGAAGAAAAGAATTTGGATGTAAGAGACAGAAAAGATGAGGAATTCTCATAGTGATCTCACATTCATCTATGCGTTCATACTCATATCATTCAATAGTCATCCATTCATTCATGTGTTCAATAAATATTTCTTGGGCATTTACGGTATGCCATGTTAGGCATCAGAGAATGGGCAATACAGCTGCTCTTGAGGTTGCTGCCTTGTATAAGAGATGGATAATACACACTTAAATAGGAATGCAATGTCAGGGAATGACCATTGTTCTGAATACAACTATCACAGGAATTGGGGTTCTTGATCACCCAGCATGAGCTGTTTCTAATAAGGTGGTCAGGGAAGGCTGTCTGGGAGGGTGGTGGAGCAGAGAGGTTAAGACCTGCCCCATGGTAACAATGTTGTGTGCAGAGAAGTCCAACAGCATCACCAAGGTTATGATTAAAACCAAGAACATCTCTAAGCAAATGTAGGCTAGGGAAAGACAGGAACAGCAGAGGGCAATGGCAAAAGACCCTATCTAAAATTCAAAATATCATCTCTGTTCTTCTGATGTTCTACGTGATATCTGATAGAATATTATTCCTTTTCCATAATACATCAGAAGACATCTGTTCTTCTCCGTCCCTGTGAAGTGAGGGAGAGAGTTTTGACAAGATGCGAAGGAATAGCTAGCCTTTCTGCTAAGGATATATGAGTATAGCTAAAGGGCCACGAGATGACCAAAGTGGCTCTTTAGCCAAATGGACAGAGCTGAGATGAAGGCAAGAGACAGTAGCCACTTCCTGCAGAGCCTGTTAGGTCAGGAGTTCAGCATATTGTTTGCCACATATGGGTCTGTAATTTGTTTATTTCTGTTGACAGAAGCTTGTGAAAATATGTATTTCTTTGCAATAAATCTGTGTATAAATATCCTTCATGCATTTTTACTGCTCATATGGTGAACAGGGCTTTTTCCATTTCTTCTCTATGTTACTTTCTTCAGGAGCTCCTGCCCCTGCAAGCTCTTCCGTAAGGCCTTCCCAGCCACTCCAAGCCAGCATGCTTGCTCCCATCTCTGATGCATCTCCCATCCTGCCCCCAGTCCCTGCTCTACCTGTGTCCTATGCCAGATCTAGTGTGTGTGTGTGTGCACACGCGCGTGTGTGTGTTATTTAAGGTCTATCTTGTCACCAGAGAAGCCCTCGGTGATATGGGCTTTGGAGTCAAGAAAGATTCGCACCACCCACTAATTCAGCCCCACCACTCACCACATAAGTGAAACTAGTTTCTCAGCCTCAATTGTAAAATGGGGATGACAACACTGGTACCTTATGGTATAGTTATAAAGAAGAGGTAGTATATGAAGACAGTGCTTGGGAACAGGAGTGAGGCCAGCAGGTCTGTGGGTTCTTGAGGAAAGCAAGACTGTGCCTGTGATTTTCAGTTCTATTTCATAGTACCTTATAACACAACACTTTCTGTCCAAGGTCTCTGATGGGAGCACAACACACTCCAAAACTCACTGGATCTGGAATGATCATAAACAGATTCCCTTCTAGGTTCTGCCACTTAGCTATATGACCAAGAACCAAAGTAATTGAATTCTTCCAAGCCTCGGTTTCCTCATCTATAAAATAGGCAATGATCATGCCAATCTCACAGGGATGTTAGATACATAATCTGCAAGATTGTATATGGAAAGAAGAAAGCATTTTCTGTTCTAAAATTCTGATCCTGTGATTTTCAACTCTTGTTGATCTAATATAAAATCCAATTACATGAACCCACCATTTATTTAACAAGGAATTCGTAGACTCAGTGCTTCAGTACCTTTCTCTGACAACTCCTTCCTGGACTGGAAGACCAGGGAGTGGTGAGAGCCATCTTGCTGTTGCCCAGAACAGAAAGCACAAGGGGGAGGGCCAGAGTTTAAGGTACATGTGACTCAGCACATGGCTATCACGAAACAATGCGTTTCTTTCCAAGATGAAGGTCATTAACAACCTCTGCACTGGCAAATGTGACAAATTACTCTGTATTTATTTCAGCTTAAGATCTTCTACCTGAAACAGTTCACGTGACATTAAAAATATCTCACCAAGTGGCAGTGTAAAATTGGGTGTAGCTAGGGAAGGTCACTGTGCCCTAATAGACACACTCAGTGACTTTATGCAATTCTAAATGTACTCTGGCCTTGACAGAATTTACATTTTGCTATTACACTTCAGTGCGTTTTGGAGAGAGCCAGATGTATAACAGTTGACAGGCATGCATGTCAATACAACAGATCCATAAAGCAGGAAGAAACTGGGCATAGGGAAAAGGTAGCTGATAAATAACAATTACCATTAGCCAGTGACTAAATACTAATACCTTCATACTCTTCTTTTTCAAGACTATCACATAACCCTCACCATGATATTGGCAAGCATATGAAAACTGGCAATAGTTTGGGGACTACTAAAATATTCTGTAACTCAATCTGTAGGCACCATGGGAGGCACTGAGAACAGTGCCTGGCACATAGTAGGTACTTAACAAATATTGAAACAAAACCCAAACAGGGATAAATAAATGAGAATCCTGTTTTGAGTTACCCTGCTTAATTCCAGGTTCATTTTATATCACAGTTGCAAAGTAGTTTGTGTGTAGTCATCATCATCTACACAATTAAACATGTTTCACTAGTTATTTTACACAGCTAATGTTTTCATTTGCTTATAGCACAGAGAAGAGTGATAAATTAGAATGGGCAATGCCATCTCAAGAAAGAAGAGTGAGCAGACTGATGAAATGACGTGACAAAGATCAGGCAGAAAAAATAGTGACAAAAGGAGCACCTGGAAGGTCCAAGGCCAGCTGTTCCCTGGCTCTCCATGACCCAAGGGCATTTATCACTCTCTGGGAGGCAATAAGGCAAAGGGAGAGAGGTCAAGATTTTCTTACTTGCCCAAGAAATCATTCTGACATCAGGAAAGTTTGGGTTTGTGAGAAAAAGTTGGTAGCACTTTAACTTGGTCTCTGTGGAACTCATGCGTTGGCCTTCTTGTTCAGAGATGGTGCTGCTGGCAGTGATGTAGACCCTGGAATCAGGAGTAAGAGGCACATATAGGGCCCCTTTCCATTTCTGTTTTACCATTTGCCTCTGCACTTTGAGACGGACCCTTCATTGTACCTTAAGTGTTCATTCTTACATAGTCAAAAACCATACAGACTGAACAACAACATCGCTATCGGGGTCTAATTTCTGTCTTATCCAAAATCTTGGGCTTAGGGCTTTACCTTTACCTTTGTTTACCAAGATATCTCAGTTTTTTCTCTCATAATGGCCTTCTCCTTCTCCTCTGCGTTTCCATGTGATGGCCTCAGCTCCACCTTTTCTTGAGTCCTCCCTAAACCAATAGAAATACTTCCCAGCCAGTTTCCATGTCTCAAGTCCTGCCTCCCTTCAATCCATTTTCCATACTTCTGTCTGTACACCAAAAATAAAATTCTAAGCCTCCCAACCAAGTGAATGAGCCCCCTTTTAGCCAAAAGCATTCCAAAATAAACCTGAAACTCTAATTCAGGCCGTGATGAGAAGGTGGGGTCAGACACGCCTCATTATGCCCTCCTCTTTATGGAAACCAGGCACAACTGACCAGTCTTAACATTAAAGCAGAGATCTTAAGACTGATAAAATAGACTTTTCATAGCAATAAGACACCCAATTCCAGCCTGACTCTGGTATAGCCATATATGACAGAGAACAGGCACCAAAAGAAATTATTTTGCCCCAAAATATATTTTTTTGACATATTTTGAAATGGCCCTGCAAAGTGGAGGAAAATCTACATTCTGTAGAGAATCCACTTCCCTTTCCAGGTCTTTTCCCTGATCTAAGAGAGAACTGACTAAGAGTCTGGCATCTTTTAAGGTCTGATAAGAGCTCTAAAACCTGCTACCTGGAAGCTTGATCTGCATGACAAAACCTTGGTCTCCACAACCCCTTATCTTAACCCAGAAAGTCCTTTCTATTGGTTCCAGGTCTTTAGATAATAGCTCTTTCAACCAATTGCCAATCAGAAAATCTTTGAATCCACCTATGACCTAAAAGCCCCCAGTTTGAGTTGTCCTGCCTTTCTGGGCCGAACCAACATACATCTTACATGTATTGATTGATGTCTTATGTCTCCATAAAATGTATAAAACCAAGCGGTAGCCTGACTATTTGGGCCCATGTCCTCAGGAACTCCTGGGACTATGTCACAGTCCATTTCTCATCCATTTTTGGCTCACAATAAATCTCTGCAAATATTTTACAGAGTTTGACCTGTTGCCTTGACACTTGGACCCCACATGCGATTCTGAAAGGCAATCTTGATTGCATAGGAAAACCAGTTGCTTAGCACTGAAACACACCAGCTCTTAGTGCAGCAGGCATAGGGACTATGTACAGATTTACACATGCAGAATAAACTGGAAACCAGCCATTACCTCCCTCAAACCATTGTTAGACTCATCCAAGATTTGTAAAGCCCAGCGACAGAGCAGCTCCTTCAGTTACTGCAACTACTGTTTCATGACAGCCGGTTTTTGAAGGACTGTAGTCACTCAGGCACACAAAAAGCTCCAAACTATTGAATAACAGAATGGTATAGAAGGATTCAATCCAGAGACATGTCTGTGGAGGGGGAAAGTGGAAGATTAACTAGTCATATCTAGGAATAAACCTGCTAACTCATGTGGGTAGTGTAAATAGTAGATCTGGACAGAATTACCAGCTGAAAATTACATTTTAAATATACTAATAGTAAAATATTTCCATGTTGGTTACTCTCCAGCAAAATTTTATGCCTGCCTCTTATAGTGTCAGGATGTCTCAAAATCTAAATTAAATTAAACAACACACTTGCTTTGACAGATCGTGTATTTACTCAGAAGTTTATTCAAGGCAGGAACATGCACAATATCTGACAGTATTCAAGGCTATAAATTTTTTAAATCACTGTTTCAGTCAAATGTATCTAACAAAATGCTTTTGGAGATGATGATGTTAGTAAACCAGGTAGACTTTTTGACATTATTTACAGACATGCAGACGTTACTTGCTTAACAAATCAACCCTTGAATCTTTTTGAGTCCCTGATTGATTACAAAGGGATTACAAAGAAAATAAAACCTTGCAGAAAAAGGGAAACCCTCCTCACCTAGGAAACTGTTAACCCTGTAGGCGATACACGGGCACCTCTGGAACCAAATCCTGGGCTAATTGTTCATTTCTGACTGAAAATTACCTTTCTGAAAGTTCCATTTCTCATTATCCTTTATGGTCAGTTCCAATCCATCTTTTTCTAAGTCTGTTGAGTCCTCCAGCTCATGTTCATCTCCATTTCCTTGGCCATTTATAGGACTAGTTGTTTATTCTTCTTGATTTTGCATGTAACTTATACATTATCAAGACAGAAAATGCATCTCATAAAATTTAGGACTGTACCAAGCACATAGAAACTACTGCAAAAATGCTTTTGGAGCTTTGTAGCAACTTCACAATCACTAGAACTGTGATTCTTAAGGTGTGGGCTCTAGCCCAGCAGCATGGGTATCAGCATCTTGTTAGAAATGCAAATTCATGGCCTCACTCAGACCTGCTGAATCAGAAACTCTGGGGTTAGAGCCAGTAATCTGCGTTTTAATGAGTCTTTCAGGTGATTCTGATGTTCGTGTATGCTCAAGCTGGAGAATTACTATACTGGGAAAATTGGCATCTATTCGGAAAAGCTTGACCACCTATGAGAAGAGCCACTGAGGCTCTTACAATAGATTCAGAGTTGTTTTATTAAAATAAAAACTTCCCAAGTCTATTTGCAAAGAACTATTTCTTGCAAAAAGTAGGCACCATAAGATTAGACATCTGAGAAAAACAATAACAACAAAACAGGAAAATGTTTCTCTAACAAAGCAACACAGATGATATTTCCAATTATCAGGAGAATTACTTAGCACTTACTGTCAGCACAACCACAGCCTCCTGAATTAATTCATATTCTGGGCTGAATGAATGTGCAAAGCTTATTCCCATGGAAACTGAGCACTATACAGATTGATAGGGTTATAGAGCATATAACTGAGCTAAAGCAATCGCCAATTTTAAAAGATTAGCATTGACAATTGGATGTAACACATTTATTTCCCAAATATCAGGAGTGTCTCATCTACATTCAAGGATAAAGCACTGTCACAATTTGATTTAAGAAAAAATAAAAAGCCCTACTACAACACAGCCTATCAGCTTTTGAGCTTGGGCCAAACTGAGGCAGAAGCTCTGTTTTCTTAATACTCCCTTAATTACAAGGAGACTGTTTTTAGCATTGGTATTAAATGGGTTGCTATGGCTTCCTGCCTGAGAGTTCAGCATGCCAAGTTTCAGTCAGGAGCAAGCTATGAATGGGCTGAATAAGATGCTCACAAATAGGGTTTCACAGCCCAAACCCCTACCACAGAGCATCCCATTAGGAAGATTCCTCGGAGGTAACAGGGAGCTGACAATGGCACCGCCTCCCTTCACTTTCCAAGACATTCCTTCTATGGCTTCTCACTAATGGCCTTGTCCTATAGGCTCCTTGTCCTGTATAAGAGAAAGCTGCTTCAAACAGAAGCGGATCCGCTGCCTGCTGCTTTCGAGCACAGAAACCATGTGGTAATTTGTTTAGTCCTCCAATAGGTTTGTTTGTTCCTTGGGCAATTTCAGCGTTCCCAAATTTTATATATGACTGTGACCAGAAGGGAAGAAGGCAAACAAGAAGTTCAAAGCAGAGCTAACCATGCTTAGATACAGGCCCCTGTCTTTGGTAAACAATACAGAAATAACCACTGGGGATTTTATCTCTGTGTTCTCAGAGATAGAAAGAACCCCAGGTAACACAACCCTCAATGTTGAAAATGAGCAAACGCAGCCCCAGAGCCATGCTTATGTCTAATATCTATTCAGATATCCAATAAACCTTCTGGCTTCAAAATTCTCCACTCCTCTGATCTTGTAGCTTCTCACAGGGACCAAGCCTTTGAAATTTCATGCTAGGTTTTAGTGATTTAGGTTTTTGTGAGGAGAAAAATATATCCATAAGGAACATATACCCCTCGTTTGTGGTTGTTTTTGTAAAAGCTTAGCCTTTGACAGCTGTGGCTACTGTGTTGAAGAGCAAGCTCTGGTTGTTTCCAGAGCTTCATCATTCAGAAGGTAGGGTCAGAGCAAACTGCTGAAAAAGGCTGGGGAACGGATCCAGACATGTTCCTGGATTCCTTTCAGGATATTTACATTTACATGCAGTTAGGCAGAATGTGTATGAGGGAGAAATAGAGGAAGCAGAGTAAAAGTGGGAAAGAAAGAAAGGATGAGAAAGGAGAAGGAAAGGAAAGAATGAGAAAAAAGGAAGGATGGAAGGATGGAAGGATGGAAGGAAGGAAGGCAGGAAGGAAAGCAGCCAAGAAGAAAAGGGCAGCAGGGAGGAAGGGAGAGAGGGAAGGAGAAAAGAGGAATGGTAGGGAGAGAGGGAGAAGGGAAAAATGGGAAAAAAAAATGAAAGATAAATATGTACAACTTTTATACATCCATAAAAATAAATAAAGGAAAAAAAGAAAAGAGAGACAGGGAGGGAGAGAGGGAGAGAAAGAAGAGTAAACACAGCAAAGACATACTGTAAAAGAAGGAAGTGATTTTCACCATGTCTTTCATTCAACTGTGCTGACCTGCAGGTGCAGAGAAGGTAAAGGAGTTTGTACTCTTTCTCCAAGAGGTGATCAACTCGCACCTGGTAGTTTGACACAATTACCTCCCAAGCTTTGATAGTCATTATCTTGGCTTCCACAGATACAATTGTTTTATGGCTCCAAGAATAATGCACTCCTTTCGGGAATCTAGCAGTCACACCTGGGTTGGCAACCTCCTGAATCAAGGAACTGCTAGCTGGCAATACTGAGTTTAATACAGGTGGCCAACACAAGACAGTTTACTTTGCATGGGGAGTAGGTGGCTCTGTAATACTACAAAGTTATCAGTAACATTTCAATTCTGGACTGTGGCTGCCAGATATTCATGGCTTTATCATTTTGTTTGCAACTTTTGCAGATGTGGTTAAAGTCACACAAAGGCTCATACCAAAGGAATATGAGCTGCTTTTTGGTTTGGGACCCAGTACCAAATAGGTAAAATGAGCCAGCTTTCAGGAAGAAGTTTTTTATTATGTGGACATGAGATAAATATTTAACTTGCAAAGCTTACTTGCACTTTAAACGTCTATCACAGAAAAGGGAAATACCCAAGTCTTTCTGTCTCAGTCATCTGTGGGTTCTAAAAATGCACAAACTAGATAGAATATCATAAATACACTTTCAAAAGGCCGTGCAAAGAAACCAACACCAGGTGGACACATCTTCTTGCCACCTCATCAGTGGGCATACCAGAAAAACCAGACCAGACTCAATGCTGAGGAAAAGTGACATAAAAGTCCAGCTGTTCTTATTTTTATTTTTTATTTTTTATTTGAGATGGAGTCTAGCTCTGTCGCCCAGGCTGGAGTGCAGTAGCACAGTCTTGGCTCACTGCAACCTTCGCCTCCCGGGTTCAAGCGATTCTCCTGCCTCAGCCTCCAGAGTAGGTGGGATTATAGGCGCGCACCACCATGCCCAGCTAATTTTTGTAATTTTAGTAGAGACAGGTTTTTACCATGTTGGCCAAACTAGTCTTGAACTCCTGACCTCATGATCCGCCCACCTGGGCCTCCCGAAGTGCTGGGATTACAGGCATGAGCCACCATGCCTGGCCCAAGTGTTCTCATTTTGCAAATTCTTTGATTTTCAGAAATGAATGGATCCCAACTTGTTTCTGACACACCATTTTTCAAATAGTTTCTCTGGTCATTCACAAGGATTTAGAAGAGCAAGCACTGTAAACACTTCCAAGTCTGGGCTTGATTATCTGGAAATGTATCTAGAATGTATTCTATCATTTAATCTAAAATCTGCGTCATCTTGCAGGGAAAACACAGAATCTTATAAAAAGAACAAACTGCTTTTAAGAATGTGGATGTGATTTTAGATTTGCAAAGCAATGCAATTACAAGTGATCTATTTGTTTGGAAAAACAGACTGAGGATAAATTCTATTAGTAATTAATTCAACAATAATATGAATTTGAAGAGATGTGCGCTCTGCTCTCTAAAAAAGGAATAAGTCAGAAAGCCTACCTCAAATCTTCCAAATCAATGAAGTTTTATCCCTCTCAACTTAATAGAATTGTAACTTTTGACAAACTTTACCTTCTAACTTACAACTCAAGCGTGCTCATCACACCAGAGACACTGCTCCAGTAACACTTGTCTTTCTGCTACAGCATTTTGGAAACCTGAAGACTGTGGGACAAAGCACATGGGAGGTCTGCTAACCAGATACGGCAATAACTTATCTCAAATACCCAAATGACAACTGTAATGGCCACATCCTAATGAGGCAACGCTGGCCTCAGCAAAACAGCACCCCTAAATTGATTATAAAGTTAATAGAGCAGCTTTGGACAAAGTGGGGAGTTCAAACATTAAAGTAGGATTGCAAATTAATTTTTTAAAATTTATCTTGACACATTTGAAAGAAATTTAAGCAAATATCTCACTTTCAGACAGCAGTACAAATGATCTATATTGAATTTTCTTCAGGATCATCTTTATACGTAAGTTTATTAGGACAGTGATGTACTTGTGACAGATTTTTTTCCCTATAAAATATCTCTCTTCCCTAGTAACTGATGCCTGCAATTCCATCATAGACATTTCCATTATTCCTTACTTAAATACAACACAGGGACGGGGCCCCTATGCTTGATTACTCCTTGTAACAACATCTCTAGAGTTGTACTTGGAACACTTTGATGGCTGGAACCTTGTGTTTTCCTTCTTCTTCAGTATTCCCTGCAGGACCTCATCCTGTGCTAGGCACTTGATATCATAGAATCATTGAGCTCCAAGGAACTCGACAGATTGCTGGGCTCCATCCTTTGATTACACAGTCAAGAAGATAAAGCTAAAACTCAGAAGAAAACTGAGACTTCTCCAGAGGAACTCAACCAATTAGTGACAAACCTGGAACCAGACGTGTGGAGCCCACAGACAGAGAAATGTACCCATCAAGTATTTACTGAGCCCTGCTGTGTGCTGGGCATTGTACTATAAGCTGAGGACACAGAATGATGACTACAAATACATTGTCCTACAGAAGCTTGTGATCTAAATGAGTTGGCTAGACTTATACACCAACGATCACAGCAAATCTACCTAAGTGTCATTATAAAATTGAGTCCTTAATTAATTCTGTTGAATCAATCTAGGGAAGCTTAATAATTGAGATATAGAAATGATTTCTTTTGGAAGATTTCACCTAAAAGAAATACTGGAACTTAGATTCCACCAACAGGTCTTTAGCTGAGATTCCAGCAATTTTGAGTTAACTTTACTAATCAGAATATGTTATTTGCATTATAGATGTGAATGAAGAGCTCATCCATTTTAGTTATATACTCAAAATTAAAGTTGTGTTCATTCATTTTTTAGTCAACGTATTAGGTGTGCATACAAAGAATACAGACAGAAATCCTGATCTGATTCATTCTTCTGTTCATAGCTAACTAGTAAATATTAACAATAGCTAAGCTATTAACTTTTCTAAAGGATCAATTTGTACATTCTCTTGGATGACGGTGAATCTCATTCAAGTGAGAAACCTTACTCTATTCAAGTTTTCATGAATTCTCTCAGATAATTAGTTTCAGGAAATAGCACTACATGACATCTTAGCATTTTCTAGTCCTCCTGGGAATTTCTAAATCATGTGACAAAAACACTAATCACAAAATTCAACAAAGAAGTGATATTAACATCTAATACTCAACATGTAGTCTTTGCTTCATAGGAGCCTTCAGGTTCCCTAGATCCTTAAGTGTCCGTTCACCTCATTTGCTGTGATAATTTCCAGTGATTGCTGCTTTGGTGATCCTTAACATAAGCCCAGAAGAAAGCCTTGGGTTTCCCCAGTATCTCAAGACTCCACCTATGTCCCTGTCTGGCTAGTTCACTCATATCTGCATCTAGTTTATATGTGCCTCTAATCAAATGTTCTAGACTTATCTAGTTTCAGAGATGGGGAAGAAATGCCATGACTTGGCTTGTGATCTGACACTACAGTGACCCTTTGCTACCTCTTCTCCATGCATACATTATGGGGCATGGGTTCTTTTTTACCTTGTATCTCCACACAAATGGTGGCTGATTTCCAAGGGACTGAGAGAGTGGAGAGAACATTGGATCAAAGGCAGCCCTCTAGTGTGTGTGGAGGTGTTGTTTGATGACTTCTCCTTCCTTTGGCCAAATACAATAGACAGATATAGATATAGATATAGATATAGATATAGATATAGATATAGATATAGATATAGATACATAGCTATCGCACTGCTTGTCCTGAGATTCATCCCAGTCTTAAAATCCGTTCAGTCTTCTACCCTCTTTCCTCTGTATGCCATACGCCTACATTATACCCTTCATATTCATAAAAGGTCAAAGCAGAGAAAGACTCAGGACCAAGCCTTCCCTCATGCAGTGAGCCTCTGAGCCTTCCACCCCAGTGACTCCCAAGGAGCACACACCACAGCTATGACAGAAGCACTGCAGATATTTCAAGAAAAACATATTTTAAAGAATAGTAATAGTTTCAAAATTTTAATAGAGGCAGAGTACTTCGGACATGAGGTGTTCAATGAATGTGTGATGAATGAATGAATGAACGAATGAACAAATGAATGGGTGAGTGGTAAGCTTCCAAGTGTGCCTGGGGAGTGAGGCGGCTCCCTACAGAGAAGGAGACCTGGATGGAAGTTGGCCCCTTTCCCTTGCTCTATTTTGCGACGGCAGGCATCTGAAATGATCCTGGATCACGTCCAGATGGGTGAGCCTACTTCTGGCATCTGAGAGTGGACAGAAATACCTTCAGCTCTCAGGGGTGAGCCAGTATAGGTTATTTAATCAAGAGTGTGCATGGTTTACCCACAGCACTTACTGGAATAAAGCTTTACTTGGTAGTAAACCCAGCACCACCAGCAACAACCGTTTGTTTTTATCTTATTATAGTGACTGTTATTCATTTCTTCCTTCACACAGTCATTCACGGAACATTTTGGAATACTCCTTTCTACTAAACTGTACTGGGGGTATAACTGTGAACAAGTTAAAACTCCTGTTCCCGTTTCAGTTCTCAAATCACCACAGTTCTTACTGTTCTGGAGTATGACTTTTAACTTTCTCAAACAATTGCTTTTGGCTCTTGCCTCATCTGATCCTTATATAAGCCCAGAAGAAAACAGAGGCCGAGAAGAGGTTAAAGATTTTGAGGGTGGCACACAGCTAATGAGTAGCAGAGCTGGGTCTTGTTTTATGACATGGAGAGCTATGCATAGTTTCTATTAGCCAGTTTCATTTTCCTTTCAACAGGAGCCCTGCAGCAACACACTTATCAACAAGGGCAGTGATCTTTGGTTGGACCTTCTCTGGGCAAAGGACTTTGGACACCAAATATGCTTTCTCTAATAACGACTATACTCAATTTTCCAATTTTTCATTGGGATCTGGTAACCACCTAGGAAAAAAGATGAACCACCTTCCTGCTCCTATTATACTAAAGACTCATCCTACTTAATTCCTCATTTCAAACAAGAACTTGTGTTATTTCCAAACAATATTCAATTATCAAAGAGTTGCTCTGGATTAACGGTAGGACACCACTCTCCTTTAGGATAGAGCACATTGTCCATCAGCCCCCCCAAATCTGTCAAGAGTGAAGAAGGAAGATGCTGCCAAGGAGGAACCAAGGCCTGGGAGCCCTAGCTGTCACTGTCCTCTTCCTCCTCTGAATGGAAACTCCCTCTGAGCACAATGACAGGCTCTCCAGGCCCTTCAGGACTCCTGAGAAAAGCACTTAAATCCACAATACGCTCCGTGATCTGTTTTTCATTTGCAGAGGGAAAAAAAAAGTCTAATGTTGGAGGTTTAGCTCCATGGGAAACTACAACTGCAAATTGAATTTTTGAAAATTAAATCCAATTTAAAATGCATTAAAAACTATTTAAAGCAATCTTCTGGTGAGTCCTTGGTTATATGAGGAATCTTTCTGGGAAGAAGAAAAAGCAATCCCTGGTGTATCTGTTGTATAAATCTGGGTTTATACACCAGTAGAACTTTCTTAAAACAAGGTGTGGGGGCCTGAACTGCAAAGGGCTGAAGACTGGCACCCCTGCCCAGCACTTTAGGACCCTCACTGGATCTCTCATCAAAGCACACAGGAAGGTTTCTTTGCACAAGAGAGATTAAGTTGCTATTTAAATCAAAGGTCCCCAAGCAGAGGGGGACATGCTTTGAGAAGAGCCACTGTAAAATAGCCATTGAAGCTGTGGCACTGAACCCTACAGAAGATGGTACCTGGGAGTAACCAACCCGTCACTATAGGAAAGGAAAACCACACAGCTCCTCTCAGCTTTGAAATCTGCATGCGATACGTGTGGATGGTGCAAATATTAGCAGCATGAGCTTTGCAGCAAGATAGACCTTGCTGTTTACAAGTTCTACGACTTTGAATAAGTTATTGAATTCTTGAGCCTCAGCTTCTTCATCTGTACAATGAAGATATGATAATACCTCGCTGTAGAGTTGTTGTGAAAATTAAATGAGCTAATACAAATTAAAAGTTTCATCCAGTATCCTATAATGTTAGTTGCTACATTATCATCATCAATTCCACTAATTTAGATGAGAATGAAAAACCATATGGAATATTCTAAGGCCTTCTGATTATTCAAAAACATCATTATCATTATTTCATACAAATTGATCACACACTGAGGAGGGTGTTTAATTGGCCCCACTCTTTCCATCCCAGAATTCCAGGTTCCATTTATGTCAAGCTACTCTGTCCTGAACCAATTGCTAATAACCAATAGGATAGTGGCCTATTTGCCTTCATCAGAACACACTTGTTCTGTGCTTCATTCTCTCAAAGTCCTTTCTCAACCGAATGGTAATTGGACAGACTGATTCCATTTATGTCCAGACTTCCAGGTGACATGCTACAGCTCAGTTTAGCACTTAAAAATTAACTTTAATTCTAGAATTTCAGTACTATTCAGCACGTGCGTTTAAGGTAGCAATGTAGCAGAGCACAGGATTAGGCCCGAATTAGAAGCAGGCTGAAAATACTATACGAGAACCCTGGTGTTTCTGCCTGATTCAAGTTACACTGACTTCCAATCATGCATTTTATCTTTTGGCATGCTTACGTAGGTGCCCAATAAATGTTACCTTTTGGTGATAATAAAACAAAAGCCAAACTTTCAAAAGCTAGAATATCCAAAAGACCATTGTCTGCATTCTTGGCAGCAGCCAGATAGCCAGTTTTCCCAAGTCAGCAGCCTCTGAGGAGGCTGGCGAGGGGCCAGTTCCCAGGGTTGGTGCATTCCTGGGGCCTGGCAAGAGGCCACTGGGACCCTGTTTCCTCTTTCCTTCTCTCTACGTAGTGGAAAAATTTTCCCATTTTGACCCTTCTGAGTCTTTTTTCCCCCTATTGCAGCAAAGGGAGTCAGATGGGAAATGTTCTCCAGTTCCCTCCCAAAACTCATCTCCCACTGCTCTAAGCTGGCAGAGCTTGAAGAAATTGAAGGCATAAGACAAACAAAGGAGGGTTCCTCTGGCCAGTCATCCAGTCCGATTCTATCAGGAGCACAGAGCCTGGAGCAAGGAGAACCAGCGGGACCCTGTGCACAGGGAGTCATTGTACATGTGCTTGGAAGACTATGGGCACTTCTGGAAGCTTTTGGAATAAAATTACCTGTTATAAATAGATACTGGCTGGGTTTCAGGGTTGAGAGCAAGAGGCTGAGATTTCCAGAAAAATAGAATGCTCCACATAAGAAGTTCTGGTGTACAGCTCATTAATAGGGGACTACTGAGCAATTGAACTAAGAAGAAAGGAATTTGAGGTTGGTCAGACATGACCTGTAGTAAACACCTGGGTAAACATTTCTGGCAGATAACATCATGGATATGCTATTCCACTTTTAAACATCATATATGTATATATGTAAACCAAACATAAAAGAAAAATCTTTTCTGAATGCTTCCTTCCATGTGCAGACAAAGAAAGCTGCCATCTGGAATGGCCACATCAGCTGGTCCGCATGTTTCGAGGGTAGAGAAGCCTGCATGCCAGGCACGGTACTGCATGCCCTATTTGTGCTGTGAGTCCTTTCCCTAAATTTACTCAACAACCCCTTGAGTAAGAGATGATCATCTCTACTAATAGATGAGAACACGGAGGCTCAGAGAAGGCAGGTGACATGGCCAAAGTCACACACGCAGTAGGAGGCTGGGATTCAAATCCAGTTCAGGCTCATTCTCCAGCCAACTCATGCTCTCTCCACTGAGTTACAGGGTGCTGTAATCTATTTCCACTGTGCCCTTTAAAATGCGTGCTTTGCACACAGCATGTTCTTAATACAGCATTCTTCCTGAGGCTGCCACGGCTGCTTCTATATTTGATAAACATTTTGGAGATTAGCACATAGGAGCTGCACCACTCTCATCATAAAAACATATTTCCTTTGCATAGGGTGCCACAGCCTCCAAAATAATTCCTTGTTCTTCATATCACTTAATGACAACATCCCTCATCACAGTGTCCCACCATTGAAGACAAAGATATTCAGAGAGTTTAAGAAACATGCTAAAGGCCACACATCTACCAAACACTTCAACTCCAGCTCTAGTCTAAGGGCTTATGCAGTTCTAATTCAGTGAACAATCCACTAGACCACCCTCCCTGTACCTCAGCAACACACAACTTTTATCAGGACTGTTGAAGAGAAGACCATGTCACTGCTTACATGGAACTTGTGTTCTGAAGGTACCACATCACATTGTCTGGTGAAACCAAATTGACAAGGCCAAGGGAATAGACTGGAAAACAACACACAAAAATCTACTTCAAACAAAATATTAAAAATGTGTTAGTGTTTTCTCAGTCCAGAAATGTGAGAAGAAAGGGTGGCAGATTCTATTATGTTATAGAGTCAGTGTGCTGGATATACTCGTTTGGCCTCTCCACATCTACCCTTCACCCTTCCCTGCCCTGGTCTGGGCCTGGAGCACTCCATGGGCCCCATTCTCTCTGGCTTCCAATTGGGTTCAGCCAATGGAGGTACCAACAGGGGACAAGATAGTGGGAGGAGAGTGAGGTGAGAGTGTTCATGTGCTGATTCCCTTACTACAGGGCCAGCATGGTTGGCTATATCCCTCCACCTAAGGTGGCATTTTCCGCCAAGTGGCTCACTCCTTATAGACACACGGTTCTATAGCCACTTTCAAGGCCAAGTGGCAATGACTCCCCACTGTTTCTAGCTGTGGGGGCTCCATTATTATCTTGTTGCGCTTTCTACATCGTGCCACCCCTTTTAAAGAGGCCCTTTATTAAACTCTCCTCCAGTACCTGGCATGAGTGTGCAATGTGTCTCCTTCCAGGACCTTGATGCAGTAAACAAGAAAACAATATTCTGATTTTGTCTTTATAGACAAATTATGGGAAGTTACTCAAATCCTCTAAGAGGACGAGAAAGGCTAACTACTTTAGACCCGGCTCTCTCTTTCAGTCACTTCCTTCTCACTGCACCTCACCAAACAGAAATTAGGTCAGATATTCTGCCTCAGGGACCTACTAAACTGGGCCCAGGAGATCTCCACATAGCTACCTACCACACTCACAGTCTAGCCGGGAGTCCACTCCGGGAGGAAGGCAGGACACCACTGGCCTCATCCCAGTCTGTCTAGTTGGTGACTTCAAAGACTTCACTCTCAGTGTCCACCCACCCAAGCTGGATCACTGCCAGCCTCATGGCCACTCCATCTCCAAAAATGGCAGGCCTCTGAAAACAACTCCTCCTCACAAAAAGGCCAACAGCCCTCGAGCCTACTTATCTGCCGGCTCTGACAGATGGACCCCAGAATTCACCAAACCAAATGATTTTATTTCCCTCTACACATTTATGTGCATAAAAGCAGTCAATGAATTAATTGCATTGGGAAACTTACCAAGCTGAAGACAACTGCTTAAAACCAAGAACCAAAAAGGTGTAGAAAGACAGAAGGCAAGCAAACCTCAAGGGCATATTCGGAAATGGACAATTATGATCCATTAAGCCTAGTTAAGAAACTGAAATTTATGAGGAGGAAACATCTGGAACTGCCTGGAATGTAAAGGAACCAGGAGGAACAACTTTTTGGTCTTAGAGTGAGCAGCCCAGACAAATAGGATTCCACGTTAGGAGAGAATTGCAAAATTAGTGTAGAAAAGGGACAGAATGGAGGCAGTGCATCTGGTGTTAACTGAAGCGTTTGAATATGATGGCTCCTGGATTTTCTTTTGAAATATTAATTGAAATTGGGCTGGAGATGAAGGCTACATGAAAACTGGCAGAAAGATCATAAATACTGGTTAAGCTGAGCCAGAGGAATGGAACACGGCAATGCAACATGAAGTAATGAGAAATGCTGCTCCATTCATGGTCATGAACCCTGTAGATGTTTAATAAATATTAATTGATAATAATGAACTACACTGCTGAGTGGTAAATTAGTGTAAGATACCTAGGCTGCTGAAATACAGCTAATATATATACAGTTTATACAGTATACACTGATAAATGGATGAGAAGGAAAGATGAAAATGATTTAGCTATGTGATGCATTTTGCCTTGCATCAGGAATTGGGGTAAGAGAATGTTAGAGGAGTCAGGAGGGGTGGCCAGAGGGGGCAAGAGGAAAGTTAGGACAATAATTCAAGATTATAGTAGACTTTGCTTAGGGTCTTGGCAATTTCTCAAGTACAAGCCAGGCACCCTGGAGTCACACCCCATTCTTTTAGACACTGTGGCTTTCTCAATAAATTTCTGCTTCAGGGAACTCAGGTACACCATAGACTAAATTTGGACCAATTTATCGAAGGAAGATACGAAAGCCCTCCTCCTTGGGGAAGCCTTCTCTGATCAATATAGCCAGAAGAACAACTTCCTCTTTGTAACCCCATCAGTCTTGTTGTTTGCACTACTGTATACCTCCTGGTACTATGATTTGTGTATATGTGACAAGATTTTTTTAAAGCTTTGCAAAGCAGAAATTGTAGTTTGCATTTCTTAGCACTCATTGCACTGTGTTTCACACCCAGTAGGTACTCCATTCCTTTGCTGATCAATAAGAAACTCAAAAAAGAAGAGCAGGCACATATCAGAGAGAACACCCAGATGCCTATTAGGTTTGGGACTAGCTTCTAAAGTGATCGATGAAAGCTCTACCTCCTGTTATGGACAAAGCACTAGAGAGTCTGCCATGGGAACGATCCTAGGCTGCCAGAGGATGATGTGGAAAACTCAGTTGCCATGGAAACTTGTATGATCTGATGATTCCCATTGCTGAAAGATGGTGAGACAACAGGAGAATGACAAACAGATCTTGGAGCCCTAAGAACACACGGAACATGCCAAGCAAACATCTCTACTCATTTGTACTTATTTCTGCTACAGAAGCAGTCTCATTTCATCATCTGTCAATAACACAGCATTTATAAAAGGCTTTCAAAATGTGTCCAGTTCCTATTTCTATTTAGTGATCTCAGTGGCAATAAGGATGCAAAGAACTACCTCTGATGCTGGCAGACAACACTTATCGCAGTAGCTGAATACAGGTGAATGAAACAGGTGTCACCAGAGCTCCTGCTCTATGACTCCAGCAAGGGCAGCCATCCATGGGCAGGTGCTATGGTCAGCACTAATGGCAGGTGAAGCCACCTAACCATTCTTGCATCCCAGATTCCTGTGAGAATCTAATTATACCTACAGACTCCCTCCCCAGAAAAATGTACAAATGCATATAACATAAAATACATCGGCCGGGCGCCGTGGCTCATGCCTATAATCCCAGCACTTTGGGAGGCTGAGGCAGGTGGATCATGAAGTCAAGAGATCGAGACCATCCTGGCTAACACAGTAAAATCCCATCTCTACTAAAAATACAAAAAATTAGCCGGGTGTGGTGGAGGGAACCTGTAGTCCCAGCTACTCGGGAAGCTGAGGAAGGAGAATGGCGTGAACCTGGGAGGCGGAGCTGGCAGCGAGCCGAGATCGCATCACAGCACTCTAGTCTGGATGACAGAGGGAGATTCCATCTCAAAAAAAAATATATATATATATATACACGCACACACACACACACACACACATATATATATCAGAGAATTCAAAGCCCTGGAAGTCTTTTCATAAATCTCCCCTATCAAGTACCTTTGGGACTCAAGAGAGTCCAGGACATCATATTAATAATCTCTGATGTAAAACAAACAAACAAAAAACTTTACACACACACACTAGAATCATCCTTGGGCAAACTTGAAAAGCAGCATGCCATTTCCTCTCTCCAACCTTCCCAAACAGCACCCTGGGCGTGCTGCATGTGGGGTCCCTGTATCCCATATTCAGCACCCCCACAACTGTGTATTTGGTTCATAAGCAGCTGCTCACTACTAAGTTCATTCACTCATTCATTCATTTTCCTGAGCTTTTTCTATGTGTCAGACTTTAGGAATCCAATGTAAAGATGACATGGCCCATGACCTCAGGAAACCTACAGTTGAGATCAGTCAGGGGTGATTTTTCTTTTCAGGGAACATAATGGCCATGTCTGGAGACAGTTGTGGTTGTCACAATGAGGGAGGGGTGCTCCTGGCATCTAATGGGTAGAAGCCAGATATCCCAATAAACATCCTACAATACAAAGGACAGCCCCCACGAAAAAGAACAATCAGGTCCAAACTGTCAATAGTGTCGAGGCTGGGAAACCCTGTTCTAGAGCACACAGGCCTGTGGGAATGTGAAAAGGCCAGAAGTAGGTATTATGCCAGCTCAGGAAGGGGCGTGTTCATAACAACTCCAGAACACGTGGCTTCGACGGCAGCCTGCCTTCTCTTCAGAGATGAGAGGAAGGAGAGAAGGGAGCAAAGGAGCCATTCAGAGTGAGTAACAACCACAATGAAGGTTGATCCTCCTTCAGGCAACGTCAGAGGAGGCAGCACCAATTCCAAGTGCTGGGCAGACAAATGGCATTTCTTCCAGAATCTCTTCATGGGAAATGCTGCTGACTCTCTACTCACCTCCATCAGTCAGTGGCCCAGCAGAGGCAATGTGCGGCCATTTGGTAGGACCATCACTCAAGTCATAAACCCCGTTGCATGCTGGGGGATGACTAGACGCTGGAGGTGCCCCATCACTCACCAGGTTCTCCCTACTCTTCTCCCATTCTAGTCAATAACTCCACCTTGTACATGTACACGCCATAATCTGTCCTCATATGAATAAAAACACAAAATTGTATATATATGGGTATGTGTGTACACACACACACACTCTCTCTCTCTCTCCCTCTCTTATAAATTGCAATCTCTTCTAAAGTTGGTTTCAAGGTCTGGTTCATCAGAAAATCACAAGATCAGAAAACAGACCTAGACCCATCTTCTATATTCCTTATAAGTCTCCCCCTCCCACCACCACTCCTTTGTCAATTGTTTTGCTGAAACCAAGTCTGGCCTCCCTCTGCTCTAGACTATTCTAAACTGCAGGCTCGTCATTGGGCACAGATGAGGCAGGTGTGCTAATGCACATGGTCTCGTCCTGTTGAGGCAGCTGGTGTTCTTTCACATTGTGAAGCACCGTGAAGGAGCTCCCAGTCACTGGCATAAAGGAGTTTTCTACTTCAGAGCTGTTAGCTGTGCAGACCCCGTGTAGTCTGGGGGTAGCCAGACCTGAAGTGAAATCCCACCTCTACCTCTTACTAGTTCTATTGCCTTGAGGAAGTTGATTAACTTGTTAAGCTTCAGATTTCTCATTTGTAAAATAGGGATAATTAGAGTTCCTACCTTAAAGGGCTGTTGTTAAGTATTAAATGGTAGTTTCCATATAAAGTATTGAGCAGCATGCCTGGCCTATATTAAGCCTCCATACATTTCAGCTACTATTACTAAGGGAAGGAAGCCATCCTGGTTGAGACTTAATGCATGATTCACTGAGTGAACATGCTGAGCTGTCTGCCAAAGTGGCTTTGATGTGAGATTCTGCCATCCTCATTGCTGACATGCTCTATGCCCACTGCTTGGACTTAGTCTACTTCTGTCCTACATTCAGACTCTGTGCTCAGCACCAGTGTTGCTGCAGATCTCCAATGGCCCTCCAAGACTTCTCTTGTTAGGATCTGATCTCTTCTCACTCTTCTGGGGCTCCCCTCAAGACTTGCAGCAAGTGGCACCTGTGGGTGGTGCCCACCTGGCCCAGCCTCCCCTGCCTCCTCATAGCCCATCTGCTCCCAGCTCCATCCACCGGACCCGGAGATCTGCACTGTTGGAGAACAGGTGGGCAGGGCACTTCTGCATTTCTGGACCCGCAGTATGGGCCAAGCTCGGCTGGTGAACAGATTCACCGGGTAGATACTTGTCTAAGGGTCTGACACGTCTCTAACTCCAACTCTGCCAACTCTCAAGGAGGCACAGTCAATATTTCCGCATGACACTTTGGAAAGGTTGCTAAACCGGGCCAAAGCTAGTCTGTTCTCCACCACTTGCTTTTTTCCTAAAAATGGCCTTCACTAGATCCTCAGACATCACCCTATCTTCTGATACCTGGCTCAGGCCATGGTCTCTGTTCTAAGTACATCAAAGAGACACTGAAATAATAGCCCAATAAGAGGAAATGAGGCAGTTGGAGGAAAAGAACAACTCCCTCTCATTCTTTGTCCCTCCCTGACTTGATGCTCATTTGGGAAATCTCAAAACCATCTTGACATCAGAGAACAAAGATCAGGCTTCCCAGAGGACAACTGGGCCTGTCCCCAGTGGCCAGGGGCACAGGGCAAACAGTACTTTATATACTCTTCCATCAGTAGATATGGTCAAGGGAGACTGAGATTAGAGTAGCCGGAAACCTTCTATAGGAAGCTGGTGTTTTGGGCTCTGTACAGCATCCCTATGGTAAGAGAAGGTCTAACAAGAGAACCGTGAGAGTCAAGAAAGATCCAGTCATGCCTGAAGCAGTACAGAATGAAGACTTTTGTTTTCTTACTATTCGTAACCCACTGGCTGTAGGCTGTACTGAGCAGCACCAGCAATACCTCTATTTTGCCTTTAGAAAAAGTATCAGCAAGGTTGAACATACTCTATGTCAATATTTTCTAAATATTAGGAAATGCCTTCTAAACATTTTTCTGTACCCCACTTTTCCTACTGGGGTATACGTACCTTTGATAACAGCCTAAACCTGTTCGTCTGCCTGCTCTCATATCACATTTACCGAGGGTAAACACAAATCACTACTTAGAAAATCAGCATCCAGGAAATGTAAACCAGGACTTTCAAAATTCCCATTTCTCTTATGCATGCGGATAGCCATTAGAATCCAGCCTACTGCCTGTCTTTGTAATTAAAGTGGTTTTTTGTTTGTTTGTTTTTTAAGAAAACAGCTACATTTGATCATGTGTCTTCAGAGGCAGCTGTCTTCCTACAACAAAGGTAAGCAGTTGTAACTACTTATGTAGTCTGCAGAGCCTGAAATATTTACTATCTGGACCTTTACAGAAAGAGTTTGCTGACTCCTACTTCAGAATTATATCTAGTCACTAAATGGTGGGGCGGTGGGGACACAACTGAACATAAAACAGCAGACATTTAAATTCAATATGAGCAAGAAGTTTCCCTGGGAGAAAAAAACAATCAGTAATAACATGAGTTGGCACCAAAGGATGCAGGACCAATATTCTTGGGTTGCCTCTTTTTTCTCTACTCTCTCAGTCTGCAATTACCAAATTCCCTCTGTTGCTTCAAACTACAGCTCTCCCATGGCCCCTCCTCACATCTTCCCAGAGTGACCTCAGCTCCTACCTCTGTCAGTGACACACTGTTCATCTCCATCTGATGATATTTTTTTCTTCTTATTAGGACAGCTTCCCCAGATAAACTAGAAGCACTTGAGGAAGACTATCCCCCTGTGTCAGCCAGGGAGACCTTGCAGGAAACGGATGACACACTCAAAGCATCTAACTGAGGAGAGTTTGCTAAAGGGACTGTTCACTGAATTGTAGACAGAGCTAAGTCAAACCAACAAAAGATGGGCTAACAACATCCAAGAGCCATTACTATGAAGAATCCTTAAGGGGTATGGGGAAACAGAAGGTGCCAGAACACAGAGAGAGCAGTGGTTCTCACTATAGCTAGAGTTCTGGGGAGAGGGTTGTCCAACAAAAGCTGCAACTTTAGGCAAAGGTGCCCAGTTCCTGTGGTCCATGACCAGGCAGGGCGAGAGTGGGAAAACAAATACCTCAACCTCTGATCTCCTGCTAGGAGGCCAGCAGGACCTCTTTCTCCTATGGGCCAAACCCAACCAGATTCCAGAAGGTAACATCCATGTGGTACATCCTCCACGTGTGATTGGCCAGGTAGTGAAGGATAAAGAGTGGATCTGGAGGGAACATGCAAACCATCCAGCACATCCCCATAGGTGGTTTTCAATAGTGCTTATTGATTGACTTTGTGTTAATGAATGTTGTGGAAGGCTTGATTACTATAATGATTTGGATACAAACAGTCAAGAGTCTGAAGGATGAATTCAGGGATGTGTGCAGTTCTTTTTCTTCCTCTACAAGCTCAGCTGTCAGAGCTGAAGGTTTAGTGTGGCAAACGTTTTGTCTTCCTTTTGTGGGTGAGAAGAAAAGAGGATACCAAGAAGGAAGTCATACTGCTACTCTCATCTGTGCTTAAAAGCTAAATGTATTTCCCCCAAATTAAAAAGAGAATGTTTGCTACTTAAATGTGAGCTGGTAAGAAAGATAACTCACGCTCCAGCATGCTCATCAGTTAAATGCTATCACAGCTACAGGTGTCAAACAGCTACATGGGCAGCCCGGGGATGAGTCTGGCAAATAAAAGAGCACAGTGTGAAATGATGACTTTTTCTGATCAAAAAGCATCCTGGGGAGGGCTGAACAGTTTTGGGTCAAGAAGAGGCCTCTATTTCTGGGGTGATTTTTATTGCTATGAGAGAGAAGACCGTACTTGCTGTGAACATATGGCTACTCCACACACTCCTACTGGTGAAGGCAAACTCGTAGTCACTTGTCTTTCTCCCTGGGCTTTTAGCCCCAACAATGAAACATATTTTTCATTTCAGTTTCACTTATGTATCGCTTTCTCTTTTAAAAGGGTGAGTTATAAAGTAAAAAAGAATCACCATCAATGAATATTTCAGTGTGTTACCAGGACGCACGTACGTGGACACGTATATGTGTGCACACACATACACTCAAACCCTCCCCCATGCCACGTGACTAAGGACCACAAACTCATCTTCCCCAACTGGAACTTTTTTCAGTTTTTGTACTGTGAGTTTCTTTATTCTGTGGCTCCTCCAGTCTAAAAATGTAAAAGCTGTTGCAAGGGAGCTATAATTTCTACTCAACACTTCAATGATTTGATTATATAAAATAAAAAGTGTAATGAAGTTAATAGCACCTTATTCTTGCCATACATTATGAGAATATTTTCCTGCAAAATCTGAAAATGGAAATTACCTCTGGGCCCCCTAACTCTCAAAAATAGGGGTCGTGATGATTACTGCAATGGAATTTCAAGACTGAAGAACGTAATATGTTTCTCTTTCCTCTATTCAGTTTCCCAAAAGGACATCTTCTCTTCCTGGGATAGTATATAATAAAAGATAAAGAACTTAAGTGACAGATTGTTCTACTTTTGGTGTAATCCTAGCGTGTGAGCTCAGGAAGAGCAGATAACCTCTCTGGGCCTTAAGTAGTCTGAAAAGTGAGGGGACTGGATAACCCATTTTCACTTTAGCATTCTAGATTCCAAAAAATAAAATAAAAAACATGCATTGGGAATGAAAACTGTACTGTAATGCCAGGTTTGTTGTTCTTGTTTTCTTGTATTTCACAGCAGCCCTTATCCAGAATCTTCCCCACCTGCTTCTTGCCTAGTAATTTGTGTGGTTTCAGCATAGAGCTGAAGAAGAGGGCAACATCTTGAGTTCAGATCCTTCACAGGCCGGGCATCTTTGATCTCATCCCTGGTCCAGCTTTCTTTCTGACAGTTGGAATTCATTCAACATGCTTTCAGGTTCCCATTCCCAAAGAATCAACTCAAAAAGAATACTCTAGCTGCTATTGTCCCAGAGGTAGCACCTCATTTGAAGAACAGAACATAATACTACAACCGAGGGCAAAATTGCAATCACTTGGCCTAAGTGCAAATAATGTTAAATAGCATTTAAGTACCCCGCTACACACTGTGATAGGAAAGGACATCCTTTTTCAGAATTTTCCCAATCTGGGCATGCAGATGTAGCACAGTCTGCCTCTAGGAAACAAGGAAACGATTTCACTGGTGTAAAAACTCTCCTAAGCATGATACAGGGAGACTCAACAGGATTAAGTTTCTCAGGTGGTGCCAAACAAGTTCTCATTTTCACAGCGTTCTTCTATGCCAGCAAGTCAAGAAACACATTTGCAGCCCTCAACAAGTTTCAGGGTACAGCCATATGCCAAAAAGAATGCAAGCTCGATTTCGGGTTTTCAGCTAGACTGGTAATGTGACAGGATTTTACTTATGCCCATTTCCAATCTATCTTTAGGTAAAATTTAAATATGAGCATTGACACTGTTTCCCTTTTTCTGATCTACAGTACCTAAGATCCCCCCTGTCTTGTCTTGTCCTATCCCTGCCTTCCCAGCGTTCTGGGCTCTGCGTTCTTCTGTTTTACCAATTCCCTCAACAAAATTCTGCTCATCTGGTTGACATTTGGCAGAGATCCAAGGCCATTTATTAATGAATGCTACTATGAATTATTGAGAGCCAATAGCTTATTAAGTTTAACTTGATAGGTTAAGATCTCAAGTTTTAACTTGATAAAACTTGAGATCTGAGGCAGAAATCTGTGGCTTTGGGGAACAACCAATATCGATGATATTTCTGGGTTAAGAGAATCTTTCTTGAGCTGCTCACATCATACCATATGGCTGTCTCTGTCCTTAACCTAGGCCTAAGACAGACCCTATTGGCATGCTGATATGTAAAAAGTGTTCTTCTTCTGCAAAGGAGAGGCTGAGAAATTATCTCTTTATCCCAAGTTTTCCCAGAAGTTGAAAAAGGAATACACACA